>NW_008328488.1:420911-463819 GCF_000622305.1 Nannospalax galili
GAGGGAGGGAGGGAGGGAAACCACGACTTACACCCTCCGCAAAGTCACCCCTCTCCTGAGCACCCCTCGATGAGAGCATCCCACAGCTGGGGAATGCGCAGAAGACCCAGCAGGTTTCTGGAAGATTCCAGCTCCGTCCGCCCGGTGTTTGCCATGGGAACAGGCGTGCGGGGAGGCGCGCAGGACCCTGGGGTTCCAGTCTCCCTCTCCCAGGAGCGCCCAGAGAAAAGGCGCAGCGGGGTTTCGGTGCTCACCTGCCGGCACAATTACGTCCTTTCCGCGTAATTAAATGCTTCGGGAATGTGTGGCTAGAAACGCAACCCTCAGCCCCTCAGCCCCAGCTAGTCCAGAATTTTAAAAAGAGGAAGTTTGTGCGGCAAGTGTGATGCTCCTGTGAGCAGTTTCCCTTGGGTTTCAAATGAGCTACTGCCAACCCAAGTCTGGAGCTTAAGGCCAGAGCAGCGTTGAGCCCGCAGGGTTTCCCCCCCCCCCCCGTCTCAATTTGGGTTTGCTTGGTGTGGCAGCTCACGGAATGCCACCTTTTCAAAAAGGTGGGGTTGTTTGTTTTGTTTGTTTGTTTGTTTGTTTTCTAAGGGATCTGCCAGAGTCAGAAGGTGTCAAGGCAGTGCCCATGCGCCCTCCCCAGACTGGCTGGGCCTGCAGCTGCTGCCGTGGTCCCTCGCCTCTGGCCAGACCCTGACCTTGGGGTTCCAGACTTGGAGGTCTGTCCACTCATCGACCCGTCACCTCCCCACTTCCCAACTTGCACGCCTATAATCCTAGCACTCAGGAGGTTGAGACAGGTGGATCGATTCCAGGGGTCCAGCCTGGGCAAAAAGAAAACAGGCACCCAGAACAAAAAAGGAGGTTTCTTTTAACATTTTTGTGGAGGGTCTGAGTTAGCACAGCAAGTACTTAGCCACTGCCCATGACAAAGTTGTCTTTGACTTGTTATTCTTTAAAAAACTGTTTTTGCTGGTTGTATCCCAGCACTCAGGAGGCAGTGGCAGGTGGATCTGTGAGTTTCATGCCAGCCTGATCTACACAGTGAGTCCCAGACCAGCCAGGTACCACATAGTGAGAGCCTGTCTCAAAAAACAAAAACAACTAAGTAAATAATCTGTTTACACCCACACACACACACACACACACACACAAAGTCAGCCAGATCTTTTTCTAGCTTGTTCCGTTCCATGTTCCTGTCATTGACTTGGGGAAGCTTCACTGTAGGACAGACTTGGAATAATTTTTAAAGGCCTCAGATCCAAGATTTGAAGAAGCCCTAAGAAGCAGGTGGGCTGGGGCTGGCTGGCTCCTCATTTTTCTGTCTTAAAGAACAAAAATAAGTCAAGTAACATTTACAATTGTCACCTATATCTGTCTCCAGTGAGCCTGCATTCCCCAGGCTGCCCTCAGTCTTACTATCCTAAGCTTTTCTAGTGCTGAGCTTAGAGGCATATCCTGCTGAGCTAGGCATGAAAATATAAAGCCATTAAGATTCTTTTTTTCTGGACTGGACAGATGTCTCAGCCATTAAGAGCACTGGCTGCTCTTGCACAGGACCCGGGTTGGGTTCCCAGCACCCACATGGCTGCTAACAACTATCTATAGCTCCAGTTCCAGGGGGTCTGATGTCCTCCTTGGGCATGGCACAACATAGGTGCACTTACATGCAAGTAGGCAATACACTCATACACATAAAACAATATA
Source organism: Nannospalax galili (assembly GCF_000622305.1). Classification (NCBI taxonomy): domain Eukaryota; kingdom Metazoa; phylum Chordata; class Mammalia; order Rodentia; family Spalacidae; genus Nannospalax; species Nannospalax galili. The sequence goes on from NW_008328488.1 coordinate 422,622, forward strand.
GTATTTTAAAGGATTCTTCTTTTTACTGGCCACTTGCTGGATAAAGAATGGGTTTTTATTTTTTAAAAAAACACATGTTCAGGCTGGGTATGGTGGCACAGACCTATAATTCAGCATTCAAGAGGCTGAAGCAGGAGGATCCAAGCTTTTGAACTCAGCCTGATCTACACAGGGAGATTCAAAAGAACTCTGAAAAAGAAAAATAAACATTTATTTTAACATTTTTAGACTGGAAAAGTTTAATCAACTTCTTTCACCAAAAACATACACACACACCTCTTAACAGTAAGAATAAATTAGCTGGGCGTGGTGGCACACGCCTTTAATCCCAGCAATTGGGAGGCAGAGGCAGGCAGATCTCTGTGAGTTCAAGTCCAGCCTGGTCTACATAGCAAGTGCCAGGCCACTTGGGGCTACAGGGAGACCCTGTCACAAAAAGACCAAAAAAAAAAAAAAATTAAGACTAAATTAACATAAAAATAAAGATAATGCTGAACAACTTTTCTGCATGGACCTTCTAATGGCAAATTCACCATTAAAAAATAAATCTCAGGGCTGGAGAGATAGCTCAGCAGTTAAGAACACTGGCTGTTCTTACAGAAGACCGAGGTTCGAATCCCAGCACCCACATGGCAGCTAACAACTGTCCATAACTCCAGTTCCAGGGTATCCGACAGCCTCTTCTGTCTTCCGAGGGCAATGCATGACACGGGTGCACTTACCTACGTGTAGGCAATACACGCATACACATAAAATAAAAAATAAATAAATAAAATATTTTTTTAAAAAATAAATAAATCTCTCAGGAGGCAGAGGCAGACAGATCTCTGGTACATTCCCTGTCAGCCAGGGCTACATAGTAAGACCCTGTATTAAAACAAAACCTCAAACTAAAACCTCTCTTGTTGGCAAGATGGGTCGCTGTATCAAATCACTTGCTGCCAAACCTGATGACCTAATTTCAAGTCCCAGGATCCATATGGTGGAAGGAGAGAAATTTCTACTGAAAGTTGTCCACGCCCAAGTGAACAGGTCCTCCAGAAACAAAGTTGAGGAGGTAGACTGCCATTTTATCCTCTATAAAAAGACAAATGGGGGAAATGTCGTTTATCTAAATACAAAATCATATCAGAAGAGGGTGTTGGATCCCCTGAAATTGGAGTTATGGACCGTTGTTAGCCACCATGTGAGTACTAGGAATTGAACCTGGGTTCTCTGTAAGAACAGCCAGTGCTCTTAACTGCTGAGCCATCTCTCAAGCCCCCCAAATCCAATTTTTTAAAAGACTCTCAATTTTTCTCCTTAGGACAAAAAAAAAGGTGAGACACTAAAACTTGGGCATGTCTTTGGGCCAGTGAAGAAAAATGTCACGGAGAGATTATAAAAGTATTCTAACCCCTCCACTCAGTAGTGGAGTCAAATTTACATCACTGTGACAAGAAAATAGGATACCTAATTTAAATATCCTATACTTCAGTTGAATCTTGGGCCACACAAAGAAAATAGGATACCTAATTTAAATATCCTATACTTTAGTTGAATCTTGGGCCACACATCCTTTACATAAGTATATCTAATGTTTCAGTGCAATTCTTGAGGATTCATCTTCATTTGATTGTGATGCAGTCTCCAGAAGTTTTGGAACAGGAGAAATTTTTTTTTTTTTAACGAATACATTTGCTATAAACGTCCATTAAGCCGAGGTGGGAATGGAACACAGTCACAGCAGATGGTGAGTCTGAGTGTTTATCTTCCAGTATGAAAACCTCCTTCAAACTCAGCAACTTGAAACTCGATTCACAAACCTCAGCAAGCCAGAATGCTGTTTCTCACCCAAACATTCTCTTTGCTTTGTTTAAAGCAGGGAAGTAGACCTGGTTCTAAGCACTTGCTGCGTTGCCCTCCAGCCCAGTTAGAGGAGCCCTTTGCCTCTGTGGGAACCGGGACCACATGAGTCACTGCCCGCAGACAAACCAAATCTGAATCCCCGGGCGGGGCGTTTTTCAAGCTCACAGAGTCAGCAGACATCAGCCTTCCACTAAACCCTGAAATCTATGAAGCACACGATGAGCGGTTCCGCCACCGTCCCAAAGCCCTTTGAAGCAAATAAACTAAAAAGGTCTGGAAAGACAAAAGACTAAGATAGACCTCAGTTTACACATATTAACAGTAACCCTGCATTATTCCAGATTTTATCCAGCTGTTTCAGATCTTTATTGAGTTTGAACAAAGAAGCAAAACTGTTTTGAGGATTAGAGGTTAAAGGTTCAGATGGAATCGCACCCTTTCCCAAGCTGTTCCCCCCCACACCCCAGCTCCTAACTGGCTGACTTTTAGGACACAATCCCGTCTATGTGTCTTCTTCCACCAAAAGGGTCTGTTTTTAGTTTTGTTGTTATTTTCCCTTTGCATTATTTATTTGGGGGGAGGAGCACATGAGTGGGGGTCAGTGGACAACTTGCAGAAGTTGGTTCTCTCCTTCCATCATGTGGGTTCCAAGGATAGAACTTAGACCTTTAGACTTGGTGGCAAGCACCTTTACCCACTGAGCTGTCTCATGGGCCCAAGGATCTGATTTTCTTAAAATTACTTCCCAACCCAGATCCCTCACCTTCTTCCTCATTCTGAGCAGCTCTGTCACAGAGAGTTGACTCAGATCGTTTTGTCTCCCAGGACACTGGGGTTGACCTTGCAAAGCCAGGTCATCCTCTCTCACTCAAGGGCAATGGATGAGAGTCCCCCTGTTTCAGCTTTATTTTAACATTTTGGATTTTTCTGTTAAAAAAAATCATTTTCTCCTAATCTTAATCATTTTAATAATATATACCTAAAGAATATCAATATATCTAAAGAATATCAAGTTTCTACAAAACTTGATTTTACAGATTATGTATATATAAAGCACTTACATGAATCACTCCTAAATCACAGCACAAATCAACAAAAATAATGTGAATGAAGAGGGCATTCTATGGCTTTCAACATCTCATTCCTTCCAAACTTCAGTCCAAATGCCACATCCTTACAAGTAATTCAGGTGCTGTAAATCAATGGCTTAATATTTATCTTTGTTAACAATAGGAATTTAACCAGTACTCACCCATAAAATTTTTACTTTTAAGTTGTGAATATGTGTGTGCATCTGTGTGCATATACACTTGAATGCAGTGCCCTCAGAGGCCAGAAGAGGGCATCAGATTTCCTTGGCGCTAGAGTCACAGGCAGTTGTAAGCTGCCTGATGTGGGTGCTGGGAACCAAACTCAGGTCAGGTCCTCTGCAAGAGCTTTTAACTGCTGAGCCATCTCTCCAGCCTCCCATCAAAAGTTTTTTTTTTAATCTAAACACCACCTGACCTGGAGAGGAAACTGAGCTGGTCTGTATGCTTTAGTGTCAACTTGACACCCCTAGGAGAGGGAGCCTCAATTGGGGAATTGCTCCCATAGGACTGGCCTGTGGCCATGTCTGTGAAGCCTCTTCTTGATTGTTGAGTGATGTGGGAGGGCCCAGCCCACTCTGGGTGATGCCACCAGAGCAAGTTGTCCTGTATTGTACAAGGAAGTGGCTGAGCAGGGGCCAGGGGAGCAAACCAGTAAGCAGCGTTCCTCCATGGCCTGTGCTTCAGCTCCTGCCTCCAGGTTCCTGCCCTGAGTTCCTACCTTGGGCTCCCTCAGTGATGAACTGTGACCCAGGAAATGTGAGCCTTTCCTTTCCAAATTGGTATTGGTCAGATTGTTTTGTCACAGCAATTGAAGGCAAGCTAGAACAGTCTAGAGTACAATGTAGAAATATCTGAAATGATTTATTGTCTCTCTCTTATCTCTCATCTATCAATAATCTATCATCTGTATCACCTGTCATCTTTATCTGCCATCTGTCATCACCTGTCATCTCTGTCATAACATCTATTATAATCACCTATCTGTCATCTGTCATAACTATTTTCTCCTGTCATCTCCATCTATCACCTGTCTGTCGTCACTGTTATCTTCTGCTTCTCATCTCCACCTTCTGTCTAATGAGGGAGACTTACACCTAATTCGTCTATGCCATTTTGCTTTTATCGAATACGACTTAGCCAGGAAGAGGAAAAACAGGCAGGAAAGGTCATTTGAAAAGGCGACATTCTCGCATCCTCTTTGGAATTGGGCACGTATGCGTTTTAGAAAGGGCTTCTGGATTCCGCTGGAGAAAAGGCCCAATTTGAATGTCACTAACGTAGCTGGCCTTCCAGGCCTGCTAAAATGGCCTTTCATTTCCATGTGAATATTGAAATTGCCCTGCATACAGCGGGTGACAGACATCTTTGCTTACATCTCAGCTAATTTATATGTTCTTCAATGGAGGTCATATCGATATGAGGCCCCATTTCTCTCAGCTTTGTGGGTCCCTTAACCTGAGATCCTGAAGCTCATTGAGAACTATTCATACTTGGCAGATTGATTTCTTCAGTCATTTTGTCATAGTAACTGACAATTCACTGCCATCCAAGTGTATCTGGGAGCACAATGCCTACATAAATATCTCCGGCAATTCTGCGCATATCCCTTTGTAGAGATGGTAGGTTAATTTACTTCTGCTGGTTGACTTTCTATAGCTATGTGACAGAAGATCATTTCCACTGGAGCCGTGCAGCGGACAGACCCAGCAGGACTTGTTTCAAAGAAGCACAAAGTTCAGGATCCCCCAGGAGTACAGAACGAGATGAATCCAAACTTCAAACAGGTCCATCTGCAAAGAGACAGACGGACAAGAGGAACATAAAACCCTGATGGAAGCCAGGTGCAGCCCAAGTCCTAAAGCTACCCAGAGAGTTCAGAGCATGGAAAGACCTGACCAGAAGGTCAGGAGACCGTCTGCTCTAAACCATAATAATTGCACAGGCACAAGAGTCATCACCTCTCCTTAACCGTATCAGTTAGTCTGAAAGGTACACTCAGCCCTGCTTGACTCGGAATCACCCAGCCAGTGTAGAGACTGCTGAGCTGGCATTGCTCTACTGAGGCTCTTCTTGGTGCCTGCCCAGCTGTTGATGGAGCCAGCTTTGTATAGACAGGGAGCCATGGTTGCTGTGGAATGGCAGAAGACTGAGGCATTGGTAGTGGGCATTGATGAATTTGGTATTTGTCTCTGCCAGTTCATCAAAGGTGTCTAAATCCTTCAAGTTTTTTAGTTTAGTTTCACTGTGTGTAAAATGGGTTATAAAGATACACACGTTATGAGGCATCTACAGGATTCAACGAGATACTGTATTCATTCAGTCAATCTTTTCAGAGTGTCTTGAAAATAACAGGACTGGGAAATGAAGATTCAGGGGGAAAATGGTCTGTGTGGTTGCTTTATATGCGTCCACTTAGAAGGGACAAGGTTACTTTCATGCAAGCCACGACTCTATAAGTGAGCCTGGGAAGGCTAGGAAGGCTTCTCTGAGAAAACAGCTCTTGAGAGGACAAAACAACCTTGTCAAGTCAACTGGGAGGTGGCCCAGGAGGGGGGCAGTGCAGTGGGGGCCAGAGAGGGAGATGGTGACACTGTGCTCACTTTTGCTGGGTGCCATGTATAAGAAGCATGGGTTGAGGACACTACTACCAGAAGGAAAAGGAGTCAGGCAGAGCTGCCTCCTTGTCACAGGAACCCGTGGAGCAGGCCTGCCTTGTTGAACGTCTTAGGCAGCCTGTGCCGTGGTCAGCCGCTTCATGGACTTACCTCATGCAGGCAGGTATGAGGCCAGTAAAACCAAGGTCTCTTTCTAGTCCAGAATAATCAAGGCTGATGTCACCCAGGAGCTGATTTTCCACTTAGTTGTTTGTGATGAGACACAGTGAACCATGGTTTTGAAGAAGACAGACAGACAGGTGGTAAACGAACCTTTTGGAAGGTTCTCCTCAAGCCCGAGATCCAGAGGCACAGGTCCTCCTCTGACTGGCTTCTTTGTTTTCAGCATGGCTCTGTCTCTCTGGTAGAACCTGCAGGTCTTGAATGAGAGTTTCACCTTGACAAGGTCAAGCGTTCTCAAATACTGTGATTGTTCCTTGGACCCCCTCACCAGCACAGGACAAGTTGAGAGAGCCTGAACACTAAGAGGGGTTCCCCAAGGTCTCAGACCCTAAGTGAACAGGAGTACCTCTTATTCTGAGACCAATGGAGAAGCCAGGATTTAGAGGGATGGGAAAGACAAATCCCAGAAATCCAGTTGCTGAGAGTATACCACTCACTGGCTCTGTGGCCTTGGGGAACTCAGCCTCTGAGCTTCAGGACCCTCATCAGAAAAGTGGAAATGACCCCTAACACCTGTCCCATTTCCTGTGGGGCTTGGTGGCATAAGTGTGACTAGCCATCTATTACTGGAGTCTAACCACTGCCCCCAGAGGTCATGACAACATTTATGATGCTCTCTGGCCTATAGTCTGAACAGGACCCCGAGGTAACGGCTTACTTCAGCTCCACTCTATCAGTTGGGGCTGCTGAAAGGCTGTGGAAGAATCTGGAATGGTCCATCCCCTCCCCCGGCTGGCAGCTGGTCCTGGCTGTTGGCCAAGTGTCTTCGTGCCTTCTCACAACATGGTGACAGGTTGAAAATAAGGTCCCTCTATGCAGCTCAGGCTGATCTTGAACTGACAAGCTTCCTGTCCCTCTTCCAGAGGGCCGATTCACCGGTGTTACCACCGTACCTGGCCCTTGGTTTGTGGTCTCTGAAGCCAGGGTGTAAGGGTGCTGTGGATGGGGAGGAGGACCAACCAAAGCGAAGTATGCAAGGAAATGGCATGATTAAAGCTATTGCTTCGTATGCTGATTGAAAAACAGGAATGATTCTGCGTTGAGCTGGGGCATATTATGGAGGCAGAAGCAGAATGGTAAGTTCAGGGCCAGCTTGGGCTGCATACGAAGACCATGTCTCAACAAGTGGGTCATGAAGCATCATTTCTGCCATTTCCCCTTGGCTAGAGCAGCCACAAGCCCCCCAAGAGACACCAGGAAGCCTCGCTTCCCCGCAGGAGAGCATCAGTGACATAAGGGGAGGATGTGAGGTAGGATGTGAGCACATTGGTGGGGCCATCGTTGGAAAACGCAGTGTGCTAGTCCATGTATAGGAAACAGTCTTGATGAGACAGCATCACTAGAGAGCTGCTGCTGACTGTGGCCTTCTGCTAAGTGCTGCTTTGAGGACTTAATGAGCACCATGATTATTAAGCACTTTACTGAGTGTTTATTAACACCTAGCCAATGTGGGTGCTGCCCAAGGTGCTCTCACAGGACCTCCATTTGCCCACATGATAACGCCGAGAGGCAGGCTCCTGGTGCCCACTTTACAGGATGCTAACACTCAGGACATTTGAGTGACAGCTTGCTTCATCCGACAACTATGCATCACACATGCTATTTGTCAGGCAGTGTGATCAAAGGGGAACAAGATGATAAAGTAGATACGATCTCTGCCTCACCAAGCAGAGAGAAAAATAACCAGATAATCATTGGTGGGGTGAGGGGGCGGGGGGTGCAGCAGTTTATCTGAGAGCAAACAGACTTCTGGGCTGCCTCTCAGGGACCAGAGAAACAGCAAGCAGAGGAAGTCATACATCTTCTACAGGCAGTTGGGCAGTTGGCTAACTGTCCATGACATAGGCTGGGCAGTTTAGCTCAGAACTGGTTGGTCTCCTGATAAGCAGAGAGACTTTCTCTGGGCTAAGTTCAAACCCACCATTTTAGACTATCGGGAGCTGCACCGCCATTTTAGGAGCCTGCCAGGAACCTAACATTCCAGGCTTTTGTTGGTGATAGGAGGGATGGTGGTCTTTCTTTAGCTGCTTCCTGCTGGACAGGGACACTGGCAAAGAGAGGTGGTCTCTGAACATTGATCTGAAGTATGGGGTCAGACAGGCAGGGGGTGGCAGAGACTGAGGGAATTTGGTTAAGAGCATCTGGTTCATTGACTATCAGGTCACCTAATTGATTCTGTCCTGAAAAAAAAAATTAAAGGCATGGAATAATCATTGCAGATAATCATTTTTTAAAAATGATCATAGCCACGATCAATACAATAGGACTCTTGTGTAGACTAATGTCTCCCAATTGGCTGGTTCCTCTAAGGGGCGGGGCCTGCCATGGAGCGTGGACTATGGAGGGGCTGCTGGGAGCCATCTTGGGACAGAAGCCATGAACAGCGTGGGTAGCTCGTGGTGTGAGGAATGTGCAGCCAAGCAGCAGCTCAAGGACAGAACAAGGACCGACTCTTAATGGACCTGGGGCGAGATTGCTGGCCCCTGAGGTGTGAGTGACTAAGGGCGTGGCCCGGTCTGATATGGCGGGCTTTGAGCCTTGGCGCGGGACTAGGCACTGGGTACTCATTCCTTTGTAAGTTAATAAATCACATAAAGATATGTCATATGGTTTGCTTGATAGCGCAGGAGACCCAGAAGGAATTCGGGTGACAAAATTGGCATAGTCTAGCTGGATAAAGGAACCACAGCCTTGGGGATGTGGGTATCAGAAAGTAGTGCTGTTCCTGCTGCCCCTGTGGTGGCAAATCCAGGAGAGAAGCCAATCAAAATCCATATGCTTAATGGGGTTAGGGATAGTCATATGAGTTATACAATGGATTATAAAATCTGTAACTAAAAAGAGGCCAGCCACACAGAGGTGTGGGCCCCAGCTATGTTGTAAATGTGGGGATATGTTGTGGGTATGTGAAGATCTGTTAAAGGTTAGAAAATCTTTTACCTGCTCTGGACCCAAATGGAGCTCCCAGAGAGAGAGTGTGGCCACTTTGCATGATAAAGGATGTGGCCCAGGCAGGGAGAGCCGAAATAGCTGAACTGGCAGACCCAGCTGCAGAGCTGGAGAAAGAAAAAGGCCGGACACTTTGACTTGTGTAAAGTCCAAGGACTCAGAGGAAAAGACAGATAATAGTAAAAAGGAAAAAAAGCTAACTGTGCTGTAGCTAGGAAATATTCCATGCTAGAACTGTTAAAACTAGGAAAAACTTACAAGCAAGCAAGCAGAGAACTGCTGGCCATGTGCTTGTGAGAGTATGGGACATGGGAGCAAATGACGTCAGTCAAAGTCCTTCAGAAGCATCACAGCTGAGTTATACAACCACCCATCCGTTCTTGTGATACAGGCTGTTCAACCTAGGCCAGAGGGAATTCGGGCGACAACCAAAAATCAAAGTACACTTCTGTGAGGAAAAGATATGCTTAATTTTTTTGTTTAACTAGCATGCAGAGTAACGGGAATCATTATGGTATTTTCAGATATACTTGCTGTTGGTTGATCAACCCCCAGTGATCAACCTTCATCTCTGCTTGTGTGACACTATCCTACTGAGACATGAACAGATGTCTGCTCACCCTAGATAGGGAATCAATGACAGACCAAAGCAAGGAAGCCACCGAAATTCAACAGTGAATCAAAGAGTTTTATTGGGGTTGCTTACAGGAGTGTGAGTGAGGGGTTAACAGAGGGAGAAATAACTCAAAGATAGCTGCATCACCAAATCCCACCCCAGCATGAGTGACAGACAGCTCAGGAAATCAGGAAACCCAGAGCACACTTCACAGCCTGCAGGCATGTTGATCATGCAGCAGTAACGGGATTATAGGGACTATTCTCCCCCAGCCATCACATATAGCCTTCTGGCACCATGAAAGCCACCCACCCAGTGGCAGGGAGTTTCCAGCTTAGTCCAAGCTTTCCTCCCTCTCCCGAGTTCACATCATGCAGTGTCTTCAGCAATAGGGTTTTACTGTCCACATCCAGTGTATAACCAACATTATTGGCAATGGCCTTTATTGTTTCGGAGACCTCTAGGGCCAACAGCTGGCCAACAGCTCATAGGGGGGCAACCCACCTCTGGCACTGGGATTTTCATTTAACAACCATATTAACAACCATATGGCTCCTCGAAGGGCTTTCTGCCATCCCGTAGGGTGACCGGAGAGAACTTTAGTCCAAGGGGCTAGGCTATGCAAATGTCCTGTGGTGGAGGCAGAGAGGAAGAATGGAGATACAGGGTCGGGGAGGAGCTTGGAGATGAGGCTAGAGGCACAGAGAGGTGCAAAACCATGCAGAGAACTGCCATTCAGCAGCCAGACTCTGCAGAAGGGGGACTTGAACTGAGGGCTTGAGCTCCCACGGGGCCTGTTTCAATCCAGGCTGATTGACTGGGTTGTGCTGGGCCGAGTGAGAGCTGCATCCTGCCTCCTCCAGCAGGTTTGCTGAGCCACGTGTTTCCCCCCTGGGAGGCTGGCTCTTGTCTGGCCCCCATGATGAATCTCCGAGATGCACTGAAGTGTGGCAGCCTGGCAGGTGCACAGTTACAGGCCAGTCCTTCCCAGCCTGAGGGCGAACAATACCAGCCCCTCTTTCGGTCCCCTCCTGTCAATCCCAGAAAGGTGAGACCCAGGTACTGTCCACCCACCTCCTCCTTTAAGGGTGTGAGTGACCCCAAAGTCGCCACACCTAGCTTGGATGATGATTTCCCCATAGCTGTACAGATGGAGCCCTCTCCCCCGTAGACTCCCCAGCCTGTATACTCTAGCACCTCCTTAGACCTCAAACTATAGGCAATTAGGGCAAAACGACACACAAATAGCTGGGCTGGGAGGAGTGTCTGAAATACCAGGTGAGGGTCCACTGACCTCCCACCCCCACCTGCTATGCCAACAGACCTCAGACCGGGCAGGAATGGACTCTCAGGAGAAGGCAAAGCTGATCTCCGGAAGAGGATAGCACTGACACCACGCACCCCCGCAACCCCCATCATACCCCAGCAGTACCAGGCTGCGTGCTCAGCAAGTTCTCATGGTCTATGGGCACTGGGTCAAAACAGCTCAGGAGAGGTGTGAGTTTTCTAAGGTCAATTACTTCATTTTTTGGTGAACTAGAAACAGACCTGGAATTATCTTCACCAGCACCCAGGGAACCAAGTGCCTCAGAATGGAATCCACGCATTTCTGAAACTCCGGGGTGCTGCCTGAACCAAGGGGCTGCCTCTCTAGGGGACACCCTGCTCCTCCCCTGAACCATGGGAGCCAAGAGCCCAGGCCATGAGCGAGGTAACCCTTCTGCATCCATAAAACAGCTCTGGGTGCCGCTGAGGGGCTTTGGGCCTTTGACTTCTCACACACTCTTCTTTCAAATGAATTTAAACCTTTTCTTGTCCAAATCCCAGCAGAAGAAAATAGAGTAACCACTCTGCAGCGTCGCTACTATTATGCAAATAAACTAATCAAGCGATTCTGCTGTGAGAATTAATTTATATTGGAATCCAGGGAGGCCTGGATGCTTGCTAGCTGAACCCCAGGCCAAAGCCTCCGCTAGGTAGCACCTCACATTATTCCTTTGACGAAATGTGAACTGACATACATGCCGTGTCTCCCTTTCAATCCTACCCGGTTACCCCACGTCAGTGCTACCCAAGCCATCAAATTCTGGCGTCCTTCCTTTCACAGGCTGCAGAACAACGGACAATCCCGCTTGATAACAAGCCCCACGCTGCCACCTCACACCCCACTCTTAACCCATCACCCCTCTCAATGGGCTCTATTGGACAAGGTATTTTATTTTGTTTGTAGAAATCAAGGACTCAAAAAAAAAGAAAAAGAAAGAAAAAACCCGGCTCAGAATCAAGCTTGCCTGGGGCTGCACATTCAAAGCTTTCCTTTCATTCTGGACTGAGGGCTGCCGAGGTAGCTGCCCTGGAACAGACTGCCCGCCCCTCGGCTTCAATCCCCTCCCTAATGTCTTAGGAACTCTTTTTCACAAAAAAACAAATAGCAAAACAGGTTTCTCCAAGCTCGGTGACCTGAAGCGCAGTCAAAATGAACCTATGTTTTAAGCCACACCTTTGTCCTAAACTCCTGTTGACAACCACTAAATTCTTTCCTTTGCTCTGCAAAAAAAAAAAAAACTGTCAAGTCTATGTGTTCTAGAAGCTTGGCTAAACAATCCTCCAGGTGCTTTCTGTATGAGTGGCCATTTTCCAAAGCTCCTCCCTCAGTCAGTAATTAGATTACCAGGCAACGACTCCATGTCATTGAAGTTCAGAGCAACTGCAAAATACCTTGAATGGGAGAAGAAAAAAGAAACTTCGCGCAGAGGAGAAAATGGGAAGAAGAAAACGGTGCTGGCTTTAGTCTTCAATAGCAAGGTCGAGTGAGTAGCAACTGCAAAATACCTTGAATGGGAGAAGAAAAAAGAAACTTGGGTCGGTGAGCTGCGCAGAGGAGAAAACGGGAAGAAGAAAACGGTGCTGGCTTTAGTCTTCAATAGCAAGGTCGAGTGAGTACGGGACGTGGTGTTGAAGGTGCAGCTGCGTCTGCGGGCGCGTCAGCCTGGGAGATTGGAGCAAACCTCCAGGTCCCCTTCTCTGCCTGAGGCAAGAGCAGAGGCCCCTGACGCTCAGCTTCCTTCTCCTGCCACAGCCCCCCAGACATTCTGAGCCTGAGAACCCTTGAAACCTATTTGGTCTAAATGGTACTAGATATTAGCCACTTAAGAGATTGGATAGCGCTGGAGAGATGGCTCAGTGGTTAAGAGAACTGGCTGCTCTTGCAGAGGACCTGGGTTCGATTCCCAGCACCCACCAGGCGGCTAACATCCACCGTGTGAAACTGCAGTTCCAGGCGATCCAACACCCTCTTCTGACCTCTGTATGCCCTCCTCTGACCCCCATGGGCATTGCACTACATGGGTGCACTTATACACATGCAGTCAATATACCCCTACACATAAAATAAAAATAAATATTTTAAAATAAAAATAATAAAAATATTTTTAAAAGAAATGAGAAAAAGCAAAAGTATCAAGAAATAAAATACATGATCACCCCCCTGGCTCCCTGTAAGTAAAACTATGGAGTTTGCTAATTTGTAACTTTTTATTAATTTTAAATTTTGACAACTTTATACGTGTGTGCAATATTAGGATCATATTCATCTCCTCTTACCTGGCTTTGTTCCCTTCCCACTCCGACTGACCACCTTCCTTCCAGCTAATTCCGTCACTTTGATGTCTGTGCAAGCACGTGTGCCCGTGTATGGGTTTGCACTGGGTGTTGGTGATTACAAACAGCCATGTCAACAGTTGCTTATCATCAGCATTTCGACTGGTCATGAGCCTCTGCTTTAACCACCACCCACTCAACAGCTTCTCTGACCAAGGCAGAGAGCAGTGCTACGTTTTTTCAAAGCAGTTTTCTTTCTGTTATCATATCTTTACTGTCTTCATTTGAAGTCGGGTATCCAGGGTCTGGGGATGTTAACTCAGAGTGCTTGTCTAGCATGCAGGAAGTGGCCAGAACTGTGTAAAACCAGGCATGGTGACATAGGCCTGTAATCTCAGGACTCAGGAGGGAGAATCAGGAGGATCAAATTTTCAGAGTCATTCTTGGCTACATAGCAAGTTCAAAGCCAACCAAGGGTGAACCTATCTAAACAAAATTTTAAAACGAGCTTTTAGAAATAGGAGGGGCCTCCAGCAAACATGGCACATTGTGTTCAGTGCCTCCTCTTCTCAGAGGAATTCCTGTTTTTAGAATTCTAGCCCTGGCACCTTTGAACAACTGTCTAAAATGTGATGCTTTATGTGTGCCTTCAACTGCTTTGACAAAACACTGACCAATACCAGCTTGGGGAGGAAAGGGTTTATCTGGCTTACATCTCCCGGGTTACAGTTCATCACTGAGGGAGCCCAAGGCAGGGACTCAGGGCAGGACCTGGAGCACAGGCCATGGTGGAACGCTGCTTACTGGCTTGGTCCCCTGGGCCCTGTGTTTTTTATGCAACACAGACCCACCTGCCCAGGGTGGCATCACCCACAGTGGGCTGGGAGTTCCCCAATTGAGGCTCCCTCAACCCAGGTGTGTCAAGTTGACACTAAAGCATCCAGGCCAGGCACGCCCTGTTTCCGGTGTAGACTCCCTGGCTCCTTAGGAGTGTTGTTTTATAACATAGTTTTACTCAAAAGCAAGCATGACTTCTTTCCCTCCCTTGCTGCTGGCTATTGACCATTCATGGTGTATTTGCTAATAGATACATGTGCTGCAGTGAGGGGCTCTCCATAGCATTCGGATGACCAGCTGATTGAAATCCCTTCACTCTGGCTGAGAATTCACAGACACTATTCTCAACACTTTGAGCACTAATGTGCCTCCACATCAGCAACTATCCACTGCAGTAAGAAGCTTCTCTTACCAAGGTGGGAGCAGCACAAATCTATGGATAGAAACGTGAATATTTAGGGGCTGGAGAGATGGCTCAGTGGTTAAGAACACTGGTTGTTCTTGCAGAAGACCCAGGTTCGAATCCCAGCACCCACATGGCAGCTAACAACTGTCCGTAACTCCAGTCCCAGGGGATCTGACAGACTCTTCTGTCCTCCGCCAGCATTGCACGACATGGGTACACTTACCTACATGCAGGCAATACATGCATACACATAAAATAAAAATAATAAATAAAATAAAATAAAGAAATGTGAATATTTAGAAAGCAGTTTGACAAGACCATATGTGGAACATCTGCATCAAAGCCTGCCCCTGCCCAAGGCTCAGGGAACACTGAAGAAGAGGGAGTGGACTGAAGATGGGGAAGAATGTTGTGAAATGCAGCCCTCTGGACATAACACGGCTCTTACACACATGAATTCACAGCGACAGTGATAACGCTGCATAGGACCAAGTTGGTTAAACATTCCAGCATAGAGCTGGGCATGGTGGCACAGGCCTTTGATCCCAGCACTCAGGAGGCAGAGGCAGGCAGATCTCCGTGAGACTGAGGCCAGCCTGGTCTACATAGAGAGTTCCAGGCCAGGTGGTGCTATAGGGAGTCCCTGTTTCAAAAAAACAAAACAAAAAATTCCAGTATGGAGTTAGGATGGCTCCTAAGGCCCTACCCCTAGCTGAGGTGGTATTGGCAGCTGATGGCTACTGGGGGAGGGGGAGTCCCTTTTCTTTAAGGGATGGCTCCTGCCTGGTTGCCCATGCCCCAGTGAACAACCCAAGCCCATGTGCATATGGACAGCACTAACTATACTCCGTGGGTTAAAATAATAGTAAATAACAAAATATTAAAAGAAGGTATTAAATTGGGAGTGAAATGTGATGGGGGTCCTTGGGGAAGTTGGAAGTGGGGGAGGGGTGGTGGGAGGGGCTGCAGGAATCGCCCCCTCCAAACTCAGCCCTCCTCAGTTCTGCCCTACAAAGGAGTACGTGGAGGCTGGGTTCACCAACCTAGAAGACTCAGCTTTCACCCCACCCCTGCTGCCATTGAGTTCTGCTGGTGATTCCCAGGCTGCCTGACTCACTCTTCTTCCCTTTATCTTTGCCGTCCTGTTTTCAGAACCTTCCCTGGTCACCTGCCTGCTCAGAATTAGATCTGTCCCAATGTGAGATCTGCCCGCCTCTCACACAGCAGTTCTCCGTCTGGCCAGTTAGGACCCACGTGGAGGCATTTGGAGGTGGTGGAGACTGTCACCGGGGAGAGGGCTGCTAGCATGTAGTGCTTAGAGGCCCTGGATTGGTAACCATCCTGCATTGCATGACACGGCCTCCTACACCAAAGACTGAAATGAGAACCCTGGCTCTGCCAGCTGTTACCCTGATGCCACTGCAGGCCCAGGCCAATGGGCAGGACCATGAACCTTGGGTTAGTCCACACTGGATCAAACCTGACATCAAATTAACTACGTGATTTTCTGCAAAGGGCTTTACTTCTTTAACCATGAGTTTTCATCTACAAAACGGACTTGCCAAGAGGAGACAGAAATAAGACGTTAGCACAGTCCTTGCTACAGGGAAGTCAGCTGGTACTGGTGTTCTATGGCCCAGCCCCAGTCCTCTTGGTCCTTAATGGCAAGCTTCCTTCCTACCGGCCTTCTTCCTGCTGTTCATAATCTTCAGTCTGGAGATGCCATACTGGGTCAGACCGTCCCGACTCTGGGAAGGCGTTCTTATTTAATGTAAGAAATATTTCCTCTCCTGCCACCCAGAGATGATCTCACAGTTGTTTTCATGTAACGTGTATGAGGTAACAACTGCCAGCCAGTGAGATTTGGCACATGGCTGAAGGGTCCTGGTCATCTTTAGTCTACACACTGTCTCTGGAAGTTGTTTCTTTTTAGAAATAGTGAGCTCCCCTGTTGCTGAAGTCTGTAACTAAGGCTGACTTGAAAGGGCTTTCACGGGAGGATCGAAAAATCAGATGCATGTTTGGCAAATCACCTTGGAAACACGAGACTGGGTTGCACTCAAAACACAGGGTCGGGGATGACAATTTGAGTGGAAACATTCTTCAAGGAAGGATGGTTCTCTGATACTCCAAAATCATAAACTCTAAAATCTTAGCTCTTGGCCTTGCATAGGATTGGAGGTGATGTGCCTCAGGGGGTCAGGTTCATTCCAACAGGTGCTGAATGCCACCCCAACCAATGGAAAGAAGAGAAAAATCTGTGTATTGAAAACTGTGTGCCAGGCCTAGAAGTGCCGATCTCACCCCTACCCACCTTCTGTGAGCCCGAACAAAGTCATGGAGCTTCTCTAACTGCAAGAGAAGCTAGAAGTGTCTAAGCCTATGCCCTGAAGAGAAGAGTAGGTATTGATGGATGCCAGTGTCTGCAGGGGAGTGATTCAACCAAGAGGAAAAGACACAGGGGGCTGTGGAGGGCTTTGCGTGAGGCTCCTCCACACTGTGCTTTAAAGACTATAAACATCATACGATGCCTTCCTGAATATTCCCTGTTCAGGAATCAAACACCCATGTGTTTCTAGGAAGCCAGACCATCACTGGCCCCAGGACAGTGAACACTGATGGTCAAGGAGAAAAGATGAGGTTGGACGATCTTTCCTGCTACTGTGTGCTAGACACTTAAGCCTGCTGTTCTCCAAAGTGGAGCCAGTGTACAACTTGGGTTCACATGGACTCTGTCAGAGCAAGAAACCAGAATCTCCCCACATTCCTGACTCCTTGCCTTTACCAAGTTTACGTCTCAAACACCCAATACCTATTTCTGTGACAAAAACGTGTGCTGTTTATGTTGCTACCGCCTCTGGAGGCCACTATAAAGGTGAGGTGGGTGAGTTCCTGTGCTCTTAGAAATGGACTGGAATTGTGCACACCCTGAGCAAGTGGTCGCATCTGCAGCAGGAGACCCAGCAGCAGGGCACCTGGCTTTGTAAGCTAGCTCAGCCTAGATCAACTAGACTGGATGCTGCTTTCGCTTATGAGTATCTGACTCCTAATCCCTGCATTACTGCGAGGCCTAAGAGGAGAGTTCTAGACTAACCGAAACCACAGACTAGCTTCATCAACCTCTCAGATCCCCAAATTTCCATCAGCCAGTGGCTCTAGGTGGTGCTGAATGAGGATCACAGGCACAGTTGATGGTATGCTACCAAGTTCTAAGATGCAGTTCTTTTTTTTTTTTAAATCTTGGTGTTTTTCTTTGTTTGCTGTGTGTCTTTGAGTAACTTCTCAGACAGGATTCCATTAGAGAAGAAGAATGAATAAAGGTAGTCCATGCATACATGTATCTTACATGAATAGCACATATGCATGTAGATAAGAATTTGTGGCTAGGACTTGACCTGGTGTATGTGACTGTGGGAGCTGACTAGGTACCCTCCATAAAACATGCATGAACTGGAGCTCCTGAGAGCAGGCTGACACCCATATTGGACACTCTTGCCTCTGATTCATGATGATGGATCGCTTTTGACAGCCAAGGTCATGGTCATGAGTCAGAGAGGCTGAAGAAGATGGAGGTCCAGCAGGCCCAGCTGCTGCCTCACAATAGAAAGCATACTGACCAGGTGTGGGGTAGGCCTGGTCTGTTCGCCCTTCGTGCCTCTTAGTCTCTTTTGTGGCCCATCTGACTTGGAATCACGAAGAAGAGAAATCCAAAATGTCGTTCAGCCCTAGCCAAGCTGACATAAGGAAAAGCCCCTATAATTCTGCTATTAAATTTCTCTAGGTTTGCATATCCTGACCTTTGGGCAACTGAGGATAATGCCAGTATCTGCCTCATAAGGCAGTTTTGAAGAATATTTAATATAATGCACAAATAATATGCAATAACATGCATAGTTTCCTCAGAAACATAGCTCAGTCATCATTGCTGTTGCTGTGATTGGTTTAAATGTCTTTCATAGATTTTGAAAAGGAAATCAGGGGGATTGGTGAGATGGCTCAGTGATCAAGAGCACTGACTGTTCTTGCAGAGGACCCAGGTTCGATTCCCAGAATCCACATGGCAGCTAACAACCATCCATAATTCTAGTTCCAAGGGAATCAAACGCCCTTCTCTGACCTCTTCAGGTACTGCACCAGACAGGTACACTTACACACATACAGGCAATATACTCAAAAAATAATAAAAATAAAAAATAAAGGAAAGAGTGCTTCCAAACCCATTCTACAATGCCAGTGTTACCTTGGTAAGAAGATCACATAAAGATAATGACAATAAAAGAAGCCATCAGTCAGGGCTGGAGAGCTGGCTCAGCTGTTAAGAGCCCATACTGCCGTTCCAGAAGACTGAGTTCAACTTCCAGCACCTACTTCAGAAGACTGAGTCCAACTTCCAGCACCTACTTCAGGTTGTTCCTAACTGCCTGTAACTCCAGCTGCAGAGGAATCTGATGCCCCTTTCTGGCCTCCACAGGCACCTGCATTCTTGTGTACAAACCCCTCCACAGACATACTCAAATGCACATAACTTAAAATATCTTTAAAAAAAATAAAAGAAGGCTGGAATAGGCACTCATCTGTTAAGAGTCTGTACTGCTCTTCCAGAGGACCTAAGTTTAGTTCCCAGAACCCACATCCAGGAGCTCACAACTGCCTGTAACCTCAGATGTAGAGGACCTAAGCCTTCTGATGGCCTCTGCAGGTTCTGACAGACAGGTGGCGTACATACACAAAAAAATCTTTTTTAAAAAATAAAGAAAAAGTCAGTTAATTCCTCTGTTAGACAAATAAGCAATATGATAAAATCCTTATAAACAGAATTCAACAACAAAATTTTAAAAATCATACACTGTGATCAAATTCGTTTCATTCCACGGATGTGATGGTGGTTTAACATACACAAAATCAATAAATGCAAAAGTGTACATAAATAAAATCAAAGACATCACAGGATCATTTCAGTAGCTACAGAATAATAACTTGAGAATATTCAACAATGCTTCATGATAAAATGTAGGAATGACTTGTAAAATGGACATAATCTGGACTAATGACTTTTTTTTAAAAATTGTTTATTATTTTTATTTTATGTGTATGAGTGTTTTGCCTGCATGTATGTGAGTGCACCCATGTTATACAATGCACGCAGAGGTCAGAAGAGGGAGTCGGATCCCCTGGAACTGGAGTTACAGGTGGCTGTTAGCTACCATGTGGGTGCTGGGAATTGAACCCAGGTCCTCTGCAAGAGCAGCCGGTGCTCTTAACTGCTAGGCCATCTCTCCAGCCCTGGACTAATGACTTTTAATTAGCCTTGGCAAACTCACTGATGCGCTCTTGTGATCTGGGTGCCTGACCTTGATTCCTACAAACCTCAATTTGCTACTCTACCCCAAGATAGTGAATGAATGTAGGTATGCTTGAGAACTGACTTATCAAAGCACCAAAAGACAGCATATATCTTCATTGAAAACAATGACAACTGAGAAGAATTGCTTGAGCTTGTGTGAATGAGATGTTTTAGGCCTAGAAATGGAGGGGCAAGACTTCTGATTAGACTTTGTAGTTCCTCAAAACTGATGCTGGAGAAACAATTTTGAATAAAAGTATGGGTTAGGCCTGACTCCACAGAACAGTCCCAAGAGACATCTGGGGAAACAGGTATCCTCCAAGTTCAAGCCCACTCTTAAGAACTAAAATTAAGAGTCAGGCTGTTTTATTCAGTATCAGCTTCAATGTGGCATGGTAATGCTGCAGTTAAAATCCCTGAAGAAACTAAGACTAATTTTGGTAGGATCATCCTAATGTAACAAGGCTTTATATGCTAAACCTACAGCCAGCATTACACTGAACATGGAAAACTGAAATTATTTCCTTCAAAATCAAGACCAAGACCAAGGATGATCTGTCTTCTAGAATATAATTCTTGAATTCTTCACCAGAGCAATCAGATAAGAAAGAAAAATAAAAGCCATAGAAATAGGAGAGAAGTCAGATTATCTTTATTTGCAAACGTTATGATCCCATGCTTTAAAGGTCCTCAGGATGCCATGAGAACATATTTAGACCTGATTTTAAAATAAAACATTCAACAAAGTGGCAGAATAGAAAATCAACACATGAAAATCAGTGGCTTTGTATAAAGTAGAAAGAAAGCAACCATGGGACCGTCTGCATTCCCAAACCATCTTGGTGGGGGTTTGAGTGAGAAATGGCCTCCACAAGCTCATGTATTTTAACACTTAGTCCCCAGTTGATGGTGCTGTTTAGGGACAGTTTATTGAACCTTCAGGAGGTGAAGGGAGCACATCTTTGGGGTCAGGCTTTGAGAGTTTATAGTCCCACCCCACTTCTTGTGTCCTCGCTTTGCTTTCTGTGTGTGGATGAAAAAGGTGATCAGCCATCTTCCTGTTGCTGCCACATGACACACCTCCCCCACCATGATGGGCTCTATTCCCTGAAACCATAAGCCAAACTAAACCACCCTTCCTTTAAAAAAAAAAAAAAAAAAAAAAAAAAGTAACTTTTCTCTACGCCTGACAAATGTGGAGAAAAAGACATTAGGAAACAATTTCTTTCTCAATAAGTTTAAAAAACAAAAAACACTTCTACGATGAAACTGTACACACTGAAGAAAGATGTTAAAGAACAAAGTAGAAAACAGAAAGACCTCTCATGTTCGTGCAGAATTAATCCAGCAAAAACGCCTCCATTCCTGAAAGTGATCTACAGACCCCATGCTCATCAAAATGCCAGTGACAGTCTTTGCAGAAACCAAAAGTACGATCCTAAGATCCATATGGAAGCACAGAGTCCAAACCACCAACACAACCCTGAGCAAAAAGAGCAAGTCTGGAGTTACCACAGCAGCTAATTTCAACTTATGCTACAGGGACAAAGCAACAATAAGATGGATTTTGATGCAAAATCAGACACTTAGACTAAGGGGGTAGAACAGAGAACCCAGAAATGAACCCACAAAGCTAGAGCCACCTGACTTCCGACAAAGGTACAAACCTGTATGTAGGAAGGACAATCTCTTCAACAGATGGTGCTGGGTAAACCGGATATTCGCAGGTAGAAAAATGAAACTAGATCCCTATCTCTCGCCTTGCATTTCAAAATGCATCAAAGACCTTAATGTGAGACCTGAAACTTTGACAGAGGAAAACAGAGAAAACACTTTAAGATATGGGCATAAGCAACAACTTTCTGCATAGGACTCTAATAGCTCAGGAAATAATAGCAAGAATTAACAAATGGGATTGCATCACAGCAGAAAGCGTCTGAATAGCAAACCAAACGCCAGAGTGAAGATACATAGAATTGGAGAGAATCTTTGCCAACTCTTCATGTGATGGGTGATTGACATCCACAATACATAAAGGACTCAAAAAATTCAACACCAAAACACCCCCAAATAATGCAAGCAATAAAAGGCCAAGTGAATTGAAGAGACAGTTCACAAAGACAGCAGTTCAGGTGGCCAATGAAAATATGAAAAACTGGTCAGTGTGACTATTATCAAGAAAACAAACAACAACAAGTGCTGGCTAAGATGTTGGGAGGAAAAAAGACCCTGTTACATGGTTGATGGGCATGTGAATCAGTACTACCTCTATGAAAACCCTTATGGAGTTTCCTCAAGAAACTAAAATTGAAACTGTCAGGCACTAGAGCTACACCATTTTGGGGCATATTGATAGAATGTGTGAATTGCAGGAGAGCCATAAGCTTCATTAAGGGAAGCCATAAAGTAATAAATCCCATAAAGTGGCCAACTGGCCCTAAATTGGCAGGCTGGCCTTGGTCAAGCCATATCAACTGGTCACTCCCAGGACTGAACGAGGCTGTTTAATGCTATAGATAATTCACCTGCCCTGCCTGAGAAAATGATCTTAGGAAGAGGACCTTCAGTGACCCAAGGACACCCGACCCTGGCACTGGTTAAATTCCTGTAGCTGTGCTTAGTAAAATTCAAAGTATAAGTCAAAATGTCCAGTGTCTTAGTTACAGATGCCTGATTACCATAGCAAGGCTCCTGCCCTTTGCTGTGACTCCTTACTAAAGGAGCACATTCATTGTCTGTTGCAGGTCTGGCTCTGACTCTAATTTCTAAACTCCAAATATATAAGTCAAAATGTCCAGTGTCTTAGTTACAGATGCCTGATTACCACAGCAAGGCTCCTGCCCTTTGCTGTGACTCCTTACTAAAGGAGCATATTCATTGTCTGTTGCAGGTCTGGCTCTGACTCTAATTTCTAAACTCCAAACTCCTTTGTCTTTCTGCTCTCCTAAATCTAACAGATGCCTGAAGGAATCCAACTGAGCATAGAACAGAGTCCCACGTACCCAGCTCTGTTGCCGCACCCTTCACAGTAACCAAGTTATGGAATCCACAGGTATTCATCAACATGCATCACTAAAGAAAGTGGTAACTACATACACAGGGTTTTATTCAGCTACAAGAAACAATTTTATGGGGGAAGGGAAAGTGGCAGAAAAGGCGATGAAGAAGTAGGTGTGCATCACAAAGTGTGAAGGTGTCTTCATGAAACCATCTTTGTACACTTAATAGATGCAGAACGAAATGGCTGAAAAGTATTTAAATCTTCACCGGGTGCGGTGGTGGCACATGCCTTGAACTGTAGCCCTGGGGAGGCTGATGAGAGAGAAGCAGGAGTTCAGGGCCAGCCCCAGCTACATAGTGAGATCTTGTCTCAAAAGAAACAAGGTAGGAAGGAAAGGAAAACGTCACCAGCTTCTGCAAGGAGTGAGTCCTGCCCTGCTCTGTTTCATTTACTAGCAGAGGACTCATACAAACCGTCTTTCTCTAAGACCTTCAAACACTGGAATATGGCAAATCTCTGCAGATTTCTGTTCTCCCAAGTCAAAAATGTCTGCTTTTTGCCTCAGTCACCCATGTTAACCTAGTTAACGTTGTCCGAAAGAATTTCCATGGTGGGAATGTTGAGTAGTTCTTGTCTAAGAACTTGAGTTGGGTCGGGAGCTCTCAAACGCATTTGTTGGTTACACTATAAACATCAAACATCTAGTTCATTTAACACTGCAAGACTACGCATTAGCTTTTCTGTGTTAAATTGAATTTGGTCCTCAGTGTGTCGCTTGGAACTTCTAATCCTCCTGCTTCCGTTTCCTACGTGCTGGCATTACAGGCATGCGTCATTTTTTAATTTAGCAACTTTAAACACTTAATAATATATTCAATGATAAAAGTGAATATTTGGGGGCTGGAGAGATGGTTGAGAGCACTTGTTTTCTTTCAGACAGTCAGGGTTCATTTTGGAGCACCCATATCACATGCATGTGATATACATACAGACAAGCAGGTGCACACAGACGCACATAAATAAAAATAAATTGAAATTAAAAGTGAATATTGACTACTACAAAGCAACCTCCAAGGAACACAGCACACAACAGGGAAGGTCACTGAGGAGGTAAGGTATGAACCACATCTCCAGCTCGCAGAAGTCAGCCAGGTGAAGGTACGGACAGAAGGTGGAAGATTGCACTGGGATTTGAGAGAGCAGTGTAAACCCGGGAGATGCAAATAGTCTCAACAGGAAGATTGAGTAACGGGTAGAATTTCAACAAGTGTCTTGGAGAAGACCCATGGTCAGGTCTTGAATAAACTACTGAGGTAAGCAGAGAAAGGAGAGCTCATGAAGAGAGCCAGTGGAGTCAGTCTAAGAGGGAAAGATCAAATGGTGAGGGTCACAGGTCACCAGGACGACCCTGGTGACAAAAGCACAACTACCAGCTAGCTGACAAAAGTCATTTCCATGGAACACCACAGCAGCAGGCAGAGAAAGGGCACCATGGTGGTAAGAACTCAAGAAAGCAAGGGCCAATGTTGCTTTAAAAAAATCTGGATCTGAAACACTTCCATCCGTAGATAAAGCAGGATCTTGCCTGGGCCCTGAACTGTGGAGACAGTCCCTCCAGCCCTGCCCTTCCCTGTGGGGCAGAATTCCGTGAGGCCCAGTGGATGTGCTTACCCTAACCTTGTACATTCCCATATATACCCTGGGATTCTCTGTCCAGAGGGAGCAAAGGCTGTCTTCAAAGACTGCACAAATTTCCCAGCTCTTTTCCCAAAGATAGGTCATGCCAGAGGTGTGCCCATCCCTAAACTAGAAGTATGATCCAGACATGGTTGCTCCTGGAAAATTGGGATGTGTCTTGGACATTCTAATCAGATGTCTACACTGGTAGAAAGCGAAGTTGGGTGGACAACAGCCCTGCCTCTGTAGCCAGGTCCCAGTCTCACAGAAGTTTAAAAAAAAAAAAGGTAAAACGAGATTATTAAAGGGGGACGGGGTGGCGGGGGGGGGGGCGTAGGAGAGAGATCAGGACTTTGCCAGTCTGGATCCAGCAACAGACACACTGGTACATGTAGAAGGGACCACTTCCAGGAGATTGCAGGGGAAAGGAGAGAACAGAGCTGTCTGCACACCTGAAGAGCAACAGCAAAGGCCCACCTGTCCCAGGAAACTGGCCAGGAAATTCTGCCCGAGTCCAGGGATCTTGAGAACAATGACTACAGTGTCATGTGGGAACAAGAGGCAAGAAGAGAAAGAGCATGCAGCCTTCCTCCTTCCTGCTCTGGCCAAACTGTGGAGAACATCCAGTCAGCAAGGCATCCTGGGTCATTTGAAGAGGATGGCTTCTCCCACACTGCAGGAGAAAGATGGGCTAAGGCAGGAAGGAGGAAGCTAAAGGAGGAAGCTAAAAGTAGACCTCCAGCACAGCCCCCAAACAGGAGGAGACCTGACTGGGGGTGGGGAACAGAATGGAGGGTTGGCAGGAAGTGGAGGCTTCTCTCTACTGTTGAAGGGGCAGTTTTAGCATGGAGTTGGTGAGCAGGCTCCTGCAGACAGAAGCTGCCCTTGGTCTTCAGTCTTTGCCCCTCTGGACCCACCTGAGCCTCAAGCAAACGATCCTCTAGCAATTTTTAAAAGGTCCTGCTCACAGGTGAGCTCCACTTCTGTCCCATGCCACCCTTCCCTGGTTACCTTTAGAGGAAAAAAAAGGAAAGGTAATTATCATTATGGTACAAGGCCCAGTAGCCTTACCTTAATCCTCCCATGGGTGTCTAGACCAGGAAAAAGGCTTTTCAGAGTCTCAAAGGAAAAGTGAATGGGTCACACCTTCAGCTTCTCTAACTTACAAATGACCTCCCCTCCTCCTGATCTTTGAGGGGGGGTATTGATTAGTTTTGTGTATTTTTAGACAGGGATTCACACTGCAGCTCAGGGTAGCTTCAAAACTCAGTCCTCTGCCCCTCTGTGTTGCCAATACTGGTACTTGCAGACAGGACCAACATGGTGGAAGGAGAGAGCCAGTTCCTGCCAGTTGTCCTCTGACCTCCACAGGCATACTGTGGCATGCATGTGCCCTCCCAATCAACCAATCAATCAATCAATCAATCAATAAATAAATAATAGGTTAAGAAATCAAAAGACTATAACTGCGTAAGCAAGGAAAAGCAGAGGTAGTTTGTCTTCAAGGACAGAGGGAGGGCATGTTAAGAAAAGAAATTAATTTTTGGATAAGGTGGGGTGGGAGGAGAGTTCTTAAAAAGCCCTGAAAGCTTGGTTCAGCAAGAAGTTTAATTTGGGTCATTTCAATGTACTCTGACCCACTGGCCAGCACTCACTGGGTATATATCCCTGGTGCCCAGGGGGCCCAGGGGGACTAACCAAGCCAGCACTGAGCACTGCTCTACAGAGATCCTCTTTCTTCAGATTTAAAAAAAAAAAAAAAGAAAGAAAAAGAAAACACAAAAAACCCACAAAAAAACACAACACACAGTTAACCACCTGTCAGGGCTGAGGACACAATGAGACCCTGGAAAAAGAGCTTTTCATGCATGCGTAATATATTTGTTCAGCCCTTCACTTAATGAAGCTGATAAATGTGAGGCAGGACAATGGGCAAGTTAATCTATTTAGTAAAATGTTTTCAGAGTTTCGCGCTATGATAGGAGCGACATTTTCATTTAAATACACTCCTCTCACCCTCTTAGGCTGCACAAGGGGGTTCAGGCAATCTATGTGAATATAATTTCTTATAAATGTGTCTTTAATGGGTTTAATTCACCCTTGCCAGCTGTTTTGGGGGCTATTTTGCAAGAGCAAAACAAACGTTTCAGGCTTGGAAAGCTAGTTAAAATTAGTTTCGGTCAGCGAGGCCAAGCTATATTTCCTGCAAACCATCTGCTTGATTGGCACAATAGAAGGATTTTCAAGGAAAAAGGGGAGCGACTGTGAAAGGGATGGAGGTGGGGGGAGCCGCTAGAAAGGGCTGGGGCGGCCAGTAGCTCCTTGCGGCTTATTCTAAAGGTGAGCCCCGTAGCGTTGTCTTAATAGGCGCTGAGACCGCAGGAGGAGAGTGCTTTCGGTCCGCACCGAGTCCTACTCCGGTGCTTGTCCAGTCGGAGAGGCCTGGATGGGTGCAAGTCCCGGCGGCTTCCCGCCCAGCGAATTGCCAGGGTCGCTAGCGCACTTGCCCGGTGTTTCTGAGACGAGTGCCAAAGACGGTGGGTCCCCGCGACTTGCAAAAGGAGGCCTGCCGCCCTGAAACTGGCACTCGCTACCTCTGCTGGACTGCTGGGAGGTTCGCGCGACGCCTCTGCAGCACCCTGCCTCGCTTGGTGGCCCGAGCTTCCTTGTGGCGCTCCCTGGCCGGTGCGCGCTGGAGAGAGCGGGGAGCTCACTTGGGCACCGGGTGGGGGCCGGGATTCCCCGGTCTCCGCTGCCTCAGGGAATGGTGCCCTCGGGACCGTTCCGGAGCCTTCCTCCCTTCCCGCAGCTTTGACTTCGTAGGGCGGGAGCCCGACAGCAGCCCGCCCCTGTGAGCAGAGAGGACCCGACCCAAGCCGGGCCTCCACTGCTCTCTTCCCCTTCTATCTTCTTAACCCGAAATAGGCCGAAACTTGGCTTGGGACAAAGAAGGCGAGTGATTTCTCCGAAATAAACTTGGAGATAAGAACATTACAGTAAGCGTCAGGTCAGGGCGCACAAAACCCCGGTAGGCGCTGGCCAAATGAAGTTAGTGGCGCGCAGGCCTTGCTGATACCCTCTGAAAAGGCGCCTTCGGAGAACAGTAAGATCCTTTCGTCCGATTGAGCGTCAGGTCAGGGCGCACAAAACCCCGGTAGGCACTGGCCAAATGAAGTTAGTGGCGCGCAGGCCTTGCTGGTACCCTCTGAAAAGGCGCCTTCGGAGAACAGTAAGATCCTTTCGTCCGATTTCTTCCTGAGGGTTACTTGTGCTTTTTCAAAAGGGCAGTCAGCCTCACCTCCACCCTCAGTTTTTCTCTTTGGCGCCTGAAGAATTCTTTAGGAGGCGGTGGAGACAGACTGAAGGAAGAGAGGGGTCCACCTGGATGGCCCCGAGGTGTGGACCCACCTTGTAGCAAGTCGGGGCCACCTGGTAAAAGGAAACTAGCTGTAGTCACGTCAAAGGGTAGCCAGAATGTGTTGAGGCCCTGGGCGGAGGACTGTGGATGCCACCTAGGGATGCTCCTGAGCACAGACGGCTCTCGTCCTCTCCCCAGACCCTCCCGCAGAATCCAAGGATTTCTGCAAATCGAGGCTATATTCCAACCATCGGAGAACCTTAGGACCCGCAGTCTCCCACAACGTCTCTTGAAACTCTCGGCCTCCGACGGTGGAGGGGGAGATGAGGAGAAGGGAAGGAAAGGAGGAGAGGAGGGGAAAGGTGAAGGAAGTGGAGGAGGGAGGGAGGCATCTTAAGTACTGGGACTTCGGCCAGGAGAAAGTCCAGTGCTCCAACAGACCTCAAGCCTGTTTTACCAAAAAACTTCAAAAAGAGGAACTTTTGAAGTTCCTCCACAGATCTGCCCCCTTTGTGTTCAAGAGCCTCCAGCACCATCTCTGTGCTTAAATGACGCTTATTTAAGTCCTTCCATCCCCGATTCCTTTTTCCTCCGGCAGTTCCCACTCAAAGTCAGAAACTGTGCACTCCTGCCACCGTGAAGCAGGCCTTCCTCCCAGAGCCCGGCCCTAAATAACTTTTTAATTTGAATCAAGGGAGAGCTTGAGCGTGCTCGGGTTCTGGTTAAATGTGATATAAATCGCAGATGCACTTTTATTGAATGGTTAAAGCAGCGACATGGCGATCACCAACACAAAACGTCCTGAACAAAACCATCGCGAGAAATAAAGCTGGTTAATAAGATTTTTTGAGAAAGCTTTGTGTTAAAATGCAAAAAGGAAAACCAGCTGAAAGTGACAGTTAGTTCATGGTTAATAGGATCAGGGCGGCCTAGCGGGGCTGCACGCTTCTCCTCGGGGAGGTTCAATCCACGGAGCAATGAATGGCACGTTTAATACATGTGTATTTCAGTGAGCTAGAACCTGGGTAGTGGAGGCTCAGAGCCACCCCGCCGACCCAGGAAGGCCAAGGGATCCTATCAGGAACCTAGTTCTTCCTCCAGGTTTTCACTCGGGTTTCTCCCTTGCGGTGAATCCGAAAGCTGAACAGCTGAACCGGAGTTACACACCCCACAATTCCTAGAGCTTGGTCCCGACCTTCCAGCCGTGTTAAACAAAGAGGCCCGGTGCTAAGCTTCAGTTCAAACTGCCAGAAGGTCACAGAGGTTGGGAAAAGGCCAGCAGGATGCCCGCCAGCTTTCAGTCACCTGGCTGCAGGGCTTTCTCGGGAGTAAGCCCTGCGCAGGTGGCATCCGGCCTATAGCCAGGGTGCTGGGCTCTCTGAGACTCCTCCGGCAAGGAGCATCCCGGTGCTCTAACAGAATCCGAAAGAATCTTCTCTGGAAGATAGCCTCCTGTCCGACACCCAACCCCCGTTGCTGAGAGTTTGTAGTGGATTGTTTTACTGCTCTGGTATCCACCAACTCTGGAATTCAACCAGTCTCCGAAATCCAGTTAACCTAAACCAAGAACCCTCCAGCATGTCAATTTCCAAGTCTCCTTGGGTATGAAAGAGAGACTTCTAACCCGTCCCTCACAGCTGCTCCATGGGTCCTAGTGAGAAGGAACTGGAGACCAGAGCTGCAATGTGTTTTCATGCTTAAGAGCTTGAAATTTTCCACAGGGCCCCTCACACACAAGGGAGAGAGCTATTTTACTGATAGCCTGGAGATGTGTTTCTATGAATATTTATTGATTTATTTTCCAGCCTCAGCAGGGGAGCCGCAAATAAATTTAGTGCGCTCTTTAAATAATTCCTTTTTCTCTGAGGCAGGATGTCATCTGAAACTTCTAAATAGGCATTTAATTAGCCCGGGTGTAGCTTCGGAACAAAAACTCCCAGCGAGAGCTTTGGGGCGCACAGTATAGCAAAGAGGCGGTCGATAGGCCTAGTTGATGCGCGCGGGCCTTTGTTGCCGCCCCATTGTACGGGTCATGCTTATGAAGACTAATCCAATCATAAATTGCGCCTCTGAGCCAATCAGAGCGCCCGGAGCCTCCAGCGAATGACGCCCAAGTGGAGAACTTTGTTGAACTTCTTTGTCAGACCTGTCACTTTTCAAAGCGCTGGAGCAGGCGGGCAGCTATAAAACCGTCTCCTCAACCAGCAAACCGCGGAGGACTCGAAGACGCCCAAGTAGGATCAGTACTAGGACGCGTTTGCCCAGGAGAGGGCATCGTGGGAGGGGCGGGAAGCAAGCGTTTACCGTCCGGCCACGGGAAGAGGGGGCCTTCTCGCCCGCCCCGCGCCTACCCCGATGTTCCCCGGCCTCCTCGCGCCCCCCGCGGGGTATCCTAGCCTCCTGCGACCCACGCCCACCTTGACGCTGCCCCAGTCCCTTCAATCCGCATTTTCCGGCCACTCTAGCTTTCTGGTGGAAGATCTGATCCGCATCAGCCGGCCCCCAGCCTATCTGCCCCGCAGCATAACCACTGCCAGCCTGTCACCCCCCAGGCAAGAGGCCCCCACAGCTATCACCGACTCCCGGACCTCAGACCTGGGCTCCCCGGGTCCCGGCAGCCGGCGGGGCAGCTCTCCACAGACCGCCCTCTCCCCTGCCAGTGAGCCCACGTTTCTGAAGTTTGGGGTGAATGCCATCCTGTCGTCCGCTCCCAGAAGAGGTAAGTAAAAGTGAAGCGCGGGACGCACGTCCAGCAGCCCGACAACATCTCAGTCCTTTACAAACCGGTTCTCCTGCGCTGGTCATTGTGTTCTGGCACACAGGAACGCAGACTCCAACGTCCCGGAACACGAACCCTGGGTACTGCCAATGTGGGGGAAAGGCTCAGCCTTGCCCCATCCTCAGAATGAACCTGAGCCCTGGCATCGCCAAGCGCACTGTTCCCTGGCCTGGTACCGCTGAGCGCTGCACCCTTGGGCGTCTGCATTCCTGTCCTCAACCTCCTGGACATTTAAAAAGTCCCAAACCATATATTTATTGGGTTAGCTAGTATTACGTATGGATCTGCAGTTCTGCTCTTTCTCCTGTTCCAGTCGGGTTGGTGTCTCTTAGGCGCTTGGACTGGAGATGAGACTGGGACTAAGGATGGTTTTTAAAAGGGGAGGAGGATTCCCACAGACGAGACACAGGCTAATTTATTTTACTCTGTGAATACATTTTAAAAGATGCGTTTGAGCCGGCTGTGGTCGCCCAAGCTTTCAAGGCAGAGGCAGGCGAATCCCTGTGAGTTGGAGGCCTGCCTGGTCTGTAGAGCGTGTAGTTCCAGGACTACCTGGGCCACATGGAGAGACCCAGTTTCTACAGTGTTAATTAGATCAGGTATACAATGCGTCTTCCAGTAGTCAGGCTAACGGAATTCTCTTCTCTCTCCCCCCCCCCTCCCCACTTAGAAACATCCCCGGCTTTGCTCCAGAGCCCGCCTCCCAAGGCTTTCGCATTTCCTTATTTTGAAGGCTCCTTCCAGCCCTTCATCAGATCTTCGTATCTCCCAGGTAAGTCTCCTTCCCTTTCCTGTCCCAAGGCTGGGCGGCGCCCCAGCCCCAACCCGTCACTCCCCGCCCCGAAGCCATATTTCTCCGTCCACCCCTAGGGGTTACGCTCTGGTTCAGAGGTTGCGAGGCGTACAACATTCACGAATCCGTCGCGCCAATTTGATGCCCTATTTAGCACAAGCAGTGACTGCGTGACACTATGCGCCAATTCCCTGCTCTACAAATTAGCAAGAATTGTCATGGTCCCCATCTGAGGCGGTCCCCTTCCCGGCGAGGAGCTGTTGGCATTTCTTGACGCCACCGTTTCCCACAGAGCCGGTGCTCTTGGCCACGACTCCCCACAAAGGCTTCAGCACCGTGTCCAATTGGCCAGCTCCTCCGGGCAGCCACACGCAGACCGGACCTCGCCCCTCCGCACCGCCGAGAAGCACCTACCAGCCGCGGCTAATTTGTCTTTAACACCCATTCAGGGCTGGGGCTTTTCACGAGACCACATAGGGTGCCCTCTTGTGTGGGATGTCTGGGGTCGCCCAGGGGGAGGAGGCCTATATCCTCTGGCGACCCTGACCTTCTCTTTCCAAACTGATTCCCCGACCCCTTCTCCGCCCTCCCCGCACCGCTGGGTTTGTTTTAAGAGCTTGTAGAAGCAGCAGTTGGCGGGATCCCGGGATGGGTCCCGGTCTGGGCGAAGCGCCGGCTAGAGTTTTCTCTCCTGAGGGTTCACTGGGGATTCAAACGTGGCTCGAACATGTCACGGCTAGTCAGAACTCAGGAGCAGGCAGGAAGTCGGTCTAAAAGAAGAGAGCAGAGCCTGGGAGCCCTGGATGGGGGCTGGGCAGAGCCGCATTCCCAACATCGGCCAAAGAAACAACCGGTTGGTTTCTTTTTAAACGGGAGAAGGAACTCGCCCACCACCACCACCGACCATTCACGTTTCTGCCCACAATGGAATTTGCTCCTTTCTCCCTCATCTCAATAGTCTGACAAAAACAACTCGAGCTTTATAAATAGCTTTTCATGTCCATTTAATGCGAACCATTGGGGGAAAGAAGTCTCTACCATCGGAATTCTCCCAATGGCCCGCAGTTGTGTTTAGCTTAAAAGTGTAAATCTCTTTTGTCCCGGTAATATATGGCCCCCGCTGCTTGCCCGCAGCCTTTTGCTGTTAGTTCATTACTACACAATTACCATTCACGCTTCGTTAGAGTCTCTGTTTCTTTTTGTTTTTCTTTTTCTCTCCCTTAAAGCGAAACTCTCCTCCTTTTTACCGCGCCAATTCCCAGTGGGAAGCGGTCAATGTGCTAATTAGGCGCCACTTTCCTAGTATTCGGGCCTAATTCTTTACGTTGTGGGGGGAGGGGAAGAACCCCCCCTTTTTTTAAAAAAAAAAGATGATTGAATTTTTTTTTTTAAAGCCAAAGCAGATTTTTCCCAACCCAGTCAAACCAGAAAGCTGCCTCATTTTAAAGAACACAGACACCACGGAGGTGATAGAGCCGGCAGGTTTAGGGGAGGGGACGGGGTGCTGATTGCTCTCTGCTGAATTATTTATTTGTACGTCGCTTTTTTTCTGTTGTAATTTAAGTTGGTCTGTGAAGCTTGTTTCCCTGAGACCGTTGAATGGGGGGCGGGGGCGGGTAGCGACAGGCGATTGTGGAGGCTGTTTTCGTGGTTTTTCCTAATCCAGGTTTGCACGGTTGAAAGGGAAAGTTATTTGGGCGGAAAGCGCCTTTCACTCAGGCAGGTTGGACGGTTCTCCGCTGTTCTCTACCGGGAGAAAAAGGAGCGCTTTAAAAAAAAAAAGAAAAGAAAAGGATGAAGGGACCCCGGAGAAGGGGGAAGAAAGCCCAGGGAAAGTCGCCGGGCCCCGCGGGACCCCGGCTCACCCCGCACCTCCCCCGCCCCGCAGCGTCCTCCGGCGTGGTGCCGATCCCCGGGACCTTCTCCTGGCCGCTGGCGGCGCGCGGCAAGCCTCGCCGAGGAATGCTCCGCAGAGCCGTGTTCTCCGATGTGCAGCGCAAGGCGCTGGAGAAGACCTTTCAAAAGCAGAAGTACATCAGCAAGCCGGACCGGAAGAAGCTGGCGGCCAAGCTGGGCTTGAAAGACTCGCAGGTGCAGACAGCCTCCACCCCAGCCGGTGCCAAGCAATTGCGGGGGCTCTCTGACCCGGTTTAGGCCGGTGGTAGAGCTTCAGGAGCTCGGGTCTGTCGAGGAAGCAGAAAGCAGCCTGCTTAAGGCTGTCACGTCAGAACAGCCTTCCTCCTCCTCGCCCATCTCTCCATGCCCAGCGCCAGAACCTGCCCAGCTGAGTCAAGGGCCAGCAGGGTGGTAGAGAGGACGGGAAGACGGATGCGAGGGTGCATGCGTGCGTGGGTGGATTCATGGGTAGATGGATGGATGGATGGATGGGTGGATGGATGGATGGATGGATGGATGGATATGGATGAATGGGGGGTTGGGTGGATGGGTGGGTGGGTGGGTGGATGAATGGATGGATGGGGGAATGGGGATTGGAAGTGGATGGATGGGGGGGGGGATGAACGGGTGGGTGGATGGATGGATGGATGGATATGGATATGGATGAATGGGGGGTTGGGAGTGGATGGGTGGGTGGGTGGGTGGATGAATGGATGGATGGGGGAATGGGGATTGGAAGTGGATGGATGGGTGGGTGGGTGAACGCGTGGATGGATGGATGGATGGATGGGTGGATGAGGGGATGGGGGATAGGTGGATGGATGGATGGATGGATGGATGGATGGATATGGATGAATGGGGAGTTGGAAGTGGATGGATGGGTGGGTGGATGAGGGGATGGGGAATGGGTGGATGGATGGATGAATGAATAGATGGATGGATGGATATGGATATGGATGAATGGGGGTTGGAAGTGGATGGATGGGTGGGTAGATGGATGGATGGGTGGATGAACAGGAGAAATGAGGAACTGCAAGACAGGGTTACAGCAAAAGCTATAACTCCATAGAAATCACCTTAGGGGGCAGGAGAAGGCGCCCTCCTCAGTGTTCCCCCCAGCCCGTGCTCAGGGTCGGCCGGCCCTCTAGCCTCACCCCCGCCCCCGGCGAACTAACAGCTGCTTTTCGGTTCTTCCTGAACCACAGGTGAAAATCTGGTTCCAGAACCGACGCATGAAGTGGCGGAACTCCAAAGAACGCGAACTCCTGTCTAGCGGGGGCTGCCGTGAGCAGACCCTTCCCACGAAGCTCAACCCTCACCCTGACCTCAGCGACGTGGGCCAGAAGGGTCCCAGGGACGAGGAGGAAGACGAGCGCCCCGGCAGCCCTCGTCCCCGCCTGGCCTACCACGTGTCTCCAGACCCCGCACACCGGCGGGAGGTGGGCCTGGAAGGGCCCCTGGCCGCCTCTCCCTCTCATTCCAGCAGCCCGGGGAAACCCTCAGACTTCTCAGATTCCGAGGAGGAAGAGGAAGGCGAGGAAGAAGAGGAAATCACTGTGTCCTAGAACCTGCTCCAACGGGGACTGGTTCTAACCGCTTCCAAATTGGGAGGCTCTTCTCCACCAGCA
Organism: Nannospalax galili; assembly: GCF_000622305.1. Taxonomy (NCBI): domain Eukaryota; kingdom Metazoa; phylum Chordata; class Mammalia; order Rodentia; family Spalacidae; genus Nannospalax; species Nannospalax galili. The sequence goes on from NW_008328488.1 coordinate 457,282, forward strand.
CCACTGTCGGGAGGCGGGGAAAAACTGTTTCCCACAATAGATTCACGACCTCCTCAGGGGCGCCAAAGACGTTTCCTTCCCCACCCCACCTCCGAGCATCCCTACCCACAGAAACGTAGGACTTGGTCCCAGTCTTAACTTTTCCACAAGGGCCCACTGCATATATTTATTGCAAATTACTTTAAACACTGCGGGAGTGAGAGTGGGGACTCCGTTCCCACGGTCTGGGCTGTGACCCAGGTCCTGCCTTCAGCCCCGACATCTTTAAAGGGAGGAACGTTTTTGATAGCAAAGGAAAACACCAAGCTTAGAACCCCTGACTTCTAGACCCACCCCCTTCCTTGCAGTCAGTACCCTGTCTTCCCGTAGCAGTTCTCTTAGAAAGCACAAAAATTTCCCCAAAGAATAAGCACAGAACTATGCCTTCCACAACGGGGACTCTCCTGGTGTCCGCTGGGGAAACGTGACTGTGCAGAGAAGAGCCTGTCTCTATTTCTAGTTTGTATTGACACTTCTAAAAAAATTTCCAGGGCTAGAGAGATGGCTCAGTGGTTAAGAGCACTGACTGCTCTTGCAGAGGACCTGGGTTCGATTCCCAGCACCCACATGGAGGCTACGAACCGTCCTTAACTCCAATTCCAGGGGACTCCAAAGCCCTCTTCTGACCATGGCATTGCAAGACACAGGTGCACTCACATACATGCAGGCAATACACTCATACACATAAAATAAATATAATAATGACTAAATTTTTAAAAAAAATTTTTCCTACTATAACAGTGTACCTCATAGTCTACTGTGGACCCTTGCATTCTTTCTGGGATGGTGTGGCTGAGCTGCTTAGCTCCTGACACTAGGTGGAGTGTGGACACAAACCCAGCACCCCCTCCCCCCATGGAACGTTGCTGTGTGCGAAGCTTTTATGAACTTTTATGAACTGTACTCTACTGTGTACATATATTTTGGATGAATATTTTATACCGAGGTTATTGTGGAACACTCTAAGGGACTGGCTACATCTCATCCTTTTTCTCTGCAATGTTTTTCAAACTTTAAAAAGGTAGCTATGGAATCACATAACTTATAAAGAAATATTTTGTATTTTTTACCATGTACAGATTTTATATATGTATATATGTATCAAACGAACCATGCTGAATAAAAAGTAGAATGAATTTGATGGCTGAAGGGTGTCATTAATTTCTAGTCCCAGCCCATGACATCTTAAAGAACCAGTCTAGTCTGTGCCTGGAGGAAAAGCTGAGGGCTAAGATGGGGAAAAAACTAAAATGGGGTGGGGTGGGGTGGGTATGTGTCTAAAGCTACCCAGATAGTAAGCAGCTATGGGGGAACCTGACCTCAGTACAGGTTCAGTCCAGTTCCTTCTCTGCATCACAACATAGCCATAAGTGGCATGTTACTAAGTAACTGGTAACATTCTCTAGTAAGAGGGTTCCAACAGGTGGAGCTTAGGACAGTCCTCACATTCAGATGGGCTATGAATGCAGGTCAGCCTGGCTCAGGTCTGAAGTGGTTTGCATGTTCTCCTTGCAAATTCCAAATTTGAGGTCAGCCTGGTCTACATAGTGAATTCCAGGCCAGCTGTGGCTGCAGGGAGACTGGGTCTGGAGATCTGCCACACAAGTAATCAATACTACTTAGCTATACACCTAGAAATGGTGCACATGGGGCCCAGTCGGTAAAGGGCCTGCCACATAAGGGTGAAGGCCTGAGTTCATATCCCCTGAACCCATGTAAAAAGTCAAGCATGGGACTGGAGAGATGGTGGCTCAGCGATTAGCGCACTGACTGCTCTTGCAGAGGACCTGGGTTCAAGTCCCAGCAACCACATGGCCACTAAAAACAGTCCATAACTCCAGTTCCAGGGGGTCCAACACCCTCTTCTGACTTCTGTGGGCATTGCACAACAAGGGTACATTTACACACATGTAGACAATTAACCCATACACAGGAAATAGAAGTAATAAATTTTTGTTAAAAAAAGGTCAAGCATAGGCAGCCTATGCCTGTAACCTTGTGAGGGTGGAGACAGGTAGATCCCTGAAGCCCACTGGCCAGCCAGCCTAGCAGAATACATGAGTTTCAGATTCAGTGAGAGACCCTGTCTCAAAAAATAAAGGTGGAGAGGGATTGAGGACAGCACCCAGCATCAGCCTCAGTGCCCCCCCCCCGCCATATGCCTGCACAAGTCTGTGCCACACACAGGCAGCACACACATACCAAAAAAGAAAGAAAAGGTGGGGTTGGAGAGATGGCTCAGTGGTTAAAAGCACTGACTGATCTTGGAGAGGAACTGGGTTTGGTTCCCAGCACCCATGTGATAGCTAACAACTGTCCATAACTCCAGTTCCAGGGGAATTCATGCTTTCTTCTGACCTCCAGAGGCATTGCAAGACACGGGTGCACTAACACACAGGTAAAACACTCATACACAAAATAAAAGTAATTTTTAAAAATTTTAAAGAAAGAGCCAGATGTGGTGGCACACATCTTTAATCCCAGCACTCAGGAGGCAGAGGCAGGCGGATCTCTGTGAGTTCAAGGCCAGCTGGTCTACATAGTGAGTTCAAGGTCAGCTGGGACTACAGGGAGACCCTGTCTCAAAAAGAAAAAAAAAAATTTTTTTTTTTTTAAAGAAAGAGCATGATTCTGGGCATGGTAGCATACCTCTGTAATCCCAGAATGGGAAGCTGCGGCAGGAGGATGGCCACAAGTTTGAGCCCAGCCTGAGTTACATAGTGAGTTCAAGGCCAGCCAGGGCTATATAGCAAGACTCTGTCCTAAAATAATAAGGGCTGGAGAGATTGATCAGGGCTTAAGAGCACTGGTTGCTCTTCCAGAAGACCCATTCCTTTGGTTTCCTGCACCGGCAAGGTGCAAGGATGTGCACGGCCTTCTGTGACTCCAGCTCCTGGGGATACACCACCCTCTTCTGGCCTCTGTGGGCATCACACATGTGTGGAGCACTTACATGCAGGCAAAGCACTCATACACAAAAAATAAAAATAAATGAAATCTTAAGAAATAAAACAGTAAAAGATGGAAAGAATGGTAAATATTATGTAGTTTTGCCATAGTGATTTTTTAAAAATTTCAGAACGTAATTCTAAGCCAGGCATGGTGGCACACACCTGTAATCCCCCATACTCAGCAGAGGCTTGAGGACCAGAGTCCAAGGATACCCTTGGCTACATAGCAAATTCAAGGCTAGCCTTGGCTGTCTAGGATTCTGTCTCAAAGAAAATGAAGACAAAATAAATTGGAAAAATTACTCATTCAGCAATGTCGGGCTGGTGAGGTGGCTGAGTAGTTAAAGCAGTTGCGGCCAAGCCTGACAACCTGAGTTTGATGCCTGAGACCCACAGAGTAGAGGGAGAGCTGTCTTGCAGGTTGTCTTCTGGTCACCACATGGGCACAATGGCAAACATGCGCACACCCACATAAAATAAATATAAAAGTTTTTTAAATTCAGGGATATAAAAATTATGGCAATAAACAATATTGACCTAAGTATAGAATTCAAACAAGTAGCATTACCTGATGTGAAAGTGTTTCTAGACTATTAATAAATAATACTATGATCTAAAAAACAGTGTCTTAAAAAACAAAAAAAAAGGAAATATTCTGGAGATGTTTTGACAAAGGAGCGGTCTCCTCCTGCATACATACGCAGAGTCTCACTTCTTGAGAAATGCAGACACTGTGTTGTGTTATTTCACTATCTTTTGGCTGAGCCTCACAAGGGGACCAGGTTCACTTGACACACGTCTCCTGGATGGTTCCTCATACACACTAGGTATTTGCTATGTGGTGTCTAAATGGATAAGAAGGAGGGACAGGCACTCTAGGATCTAGACTGTAGGCCAGAGAAGCACAAGGTTTTGAGGCACATGGAAGGATTAGGTAAACTAGCAGAAAAGAAAACAGAAATAAATAACGAAGAAGTCAGGAACTCACTGTGTAGACCAGGCTGGCCTGGAATTCACAGAGATAGACTGCCTTTGTCTCTCAAGTTCTGGGATTGTTTTTGGTTTTGTTTGTGACAAGTTAACAAAGAATAGTCAGCACACCAGGTTACCAAGAGAAAAGTATCACAAATACATTTAACTGAAGTTTCAGGTAACATGGGAGCCTTCAGGAAAGACGATCCAAAGACCCTGGGAAAACTGTTACAGTGATCTATAGCAGAATGTGATTAGAGAAAAGGGCCTTGTGGAATGTTCATAGAGCAAGGGCCTGGCTGGCTGTTGAGATTCTTCTGAACTTTTCATTGACATAGCAGTCCTTCCTTCCCCCCGGTATGGGGAGGACCTCCGAGAATGTGCGTCTTCCAGGGAGAAGGGAGAGGCCACCCTCTCTATGTTTTACAGCTTACTTTCATGAAGAGTTCTGGTTCCTTGACCTGCTTTGGGGAGGAGGAATTCTGGTTCTGTGACTGTGTTAGTAGGAGGAGAGGAAACAGGAGAGCGGGAGTCCGTGAGAGATCTGCTTCAGGTCCTCTTTCAGCTCAAAGTGCTTGATGGTACCAAGTTGAGTCATGACAGATTCACTGGGTGTATTAGTTACCTTTCTGTTGCTGTGATAGAAACACCAAGGAACTGATAAAAAGGAAGTGCTTATTTGGCTTATGGTTCCAAAGGGGCAAGAGTCCATCATGGTGGGGAGGCATGGCAACAGAGGTGGCTGGAGGAGGAGCAGAAGCTAGGCTCTACATCTTCAAGCAGGCACAGGAAGCAAGAGAGCGACTGGAGATCTGGCAAGGCTTAAGAACTCTCTTAGTCCACCCCCACTGATGTCCTTCCTCCAGCATGGCTGCACCTTCTAAGGCCTCCCAAAACAGCACTATCAACTGGCGACAACATATTCAAATAGATGGAACCTATGGGGACATTCTCATTCAAAGCACCACACTGGGGCACCTGACAGGACCTGGGCAAGTTGTGAAATGGGCTATGGCTGGAGAATGAGCAACTGAAGCAGAATTGAACATACAGCTCCCTGCTTGATACGGAAGGCGTTTCAGAGCAGTGGGGGAAAATATACATCAGCAAAGGCCACTGGGATGGCTCAGGTCTGCAGCTTCCCACTCCAGGCTCATGCCATATGACGCCAAAACACGAAGCATTCTCAAATTAGAACACATCCTCTAGGTGCATATAGAATTAGCGCCAAGCAGGCACGCACAGAGGACACGCCAGCCTCCAATCTTGCCTTTGAAGATGAGTGGTCAGGGTACTGGGATTTTCCCATTATTTTATAACTGAAGGAAATAAGAAAATAAGAATCTTGCAAATTCTAACTAATAACAATGAAGTTTATTATGCTACTCTTTTGAATTATATATTGCTATACTTAAGACAGGTGTGACAGTGCATGCCTTTAATCCCCGCACTCCCAAGGCAAAGGTGGGGAGATCTCTGAGTTCTAGGCCAGCTAGGCCTATGTAGTGAGACCCTGTCTCAAACACACACACACACACACACACACACACACACACACACACACACACACACAGAGAGAGACAGAGAGAGAGAGAGAGAGAGAGAGAGAGAGAGGAAGCATGTTTAGTACCAAAAACTAATAGACGAGGAAGGGAGTAAATACAGCCTAGCTCTTCGTTTTAAAGGAAAAAGTATTGCATAGGATTGATTGGAAAAGTCTCATCGTGGTCTGGGGTTGCAGCTTAGCTGGTAGAGTGCTGTACTAGCATGTACAGAGCTCTGGGTTTGATCCTCAGCACACACTGGGAGTGGTGGTGCATGCCTGTAATCCTAGGACTGGGGAGGTGGAGGCAGGAGGATCAGAAGTTCAAGGTCATCCTCAGCTACATAGTAAGTTTGAGGCTAGTCTGGACTATATGAGGCCCTGTCTCAAAAAGAAAAATCTCTGTGTATTCATGTGTTGTGATTTCTAAATGTCCTGTGTACTCTGTCATAGTGTGTGCAGGTGCATTGATGTGTGGGAATGTGAGCTTACACATTACATGTGGAGAGAATTGTGTGTGTACATGCATGTATGTGTACATGTACTGATTACTTTTTAAAATGTATTTCTTACTAATGGTTAGAGCAAAACAAACCTGAAATCCAACATAGAAAAACTTTCTAAGGAACTAGAGTTGGCTCAGCAATTAAGAGCACTGGCTGCTTTTGTAGAAGACCCACGTTTGATTCCCAGCACCCATATGGCAGCTACCAACCATCTGTAACTCCCTCTTCTGGCCTCTGTGGGCATTGCATGACACAGGTTTACTTAAATACATGTTGGAAATATACTTGTACACATAAAATAAAAATAATAGGGGGCTGGAGAGATGGCTCAGCAGTTAAGAACACTGGTTGTTCTTGCAGAAGACCCGGGTTCAAATCCCAGCACCCACATGGCAGATAACAACTGTCCATAACTCCAGTCCCAGGGGATCCGACAGCCTCTTCTGACTTCCTCGGGCACTGCATGACGTGGGTGTACTTACCTACGTGCAGGCAATACACTCATACACATAAAATAAAAATAAATA
>NW_008328488.1:463900-468655 GCF_000622305.1 Nannospalax galili
TTAAAAAAAAAGAAAAGCTTTTCAAGCAAGCTGGTTGTGAAGGGGCCGGATGATAAAGTGGGTGGAAGGTGTCTGCTGAAGCGGGTGCTTGGCTTGGTTTTGCCTTTCTTAAGTCTGTAGGTGTGAGCTCTGAGGGCTCAACTGTTTGGCAATGGAGACTGTGGGTGTGGAGATGAAGATGGTGCATCAGAGATCATATGCACGGGAATGTGTGCGTGTGTGTACATGCATGTGTATGTGGGGGATGTAGAAAAGGACCTGGGACACACTCCCATGCCATGCTGACAGTCTGCATGATAATGATGATGGTAATAACAATAATACAAACTGATTTTGATTTGGAAGCAGTTTCTAAGTTAAGACATGCCGTCCAGGGCTCTGTGGCACCACAGTCTCTCCGGCCCTTCCTGCTTCTAGCTGCCCTGAGGGCTACCACTCATATCTTTATTCATAATGACTGTGGACTCCTGGACCTCTCTTCTAGAGCATACTGAGCACCAGTAAAACCACCAAAAGGCAAGACATCTGGCTACCTCAGACACAGTCCCACCAGCCCTCAGTGTGACAACTGGCCACTTCAGACACGGTCCCCTAGCCCTCAGTGTGACAAGTGGCCACCTCAGACATGATCCCCTAGCCCTCAGTGTGACAAATGGCCACCTCAGACATGATCCCCTAGCCCTCAGTGTGACAAGTGGCCACCTCAGACATGATCCCCTAGCCCTCAGTTTGACAACTGGCCACCTCAGATACGATCCCCTAGCCCTCAGTGTGACAAGTGGCCGCCTCAGACACAGTTCCCTATCCCTCAGTGTGACAAGTAACTGCACTGGTTAGGAGTGTTTGCTACTGAAACCTTGCTAGAAATGGCTTAAATGCTAATTTCTTATGAGAAAATGTGATGGGGACTGGAGAGCCGGCTCAGCAGTTAAGAGCACTGGCTGCTCTTGCAGAGGACCCAGGTTCGATTCTCAGTACCCACATCAGGTGGCTCACAATCAATAATTCCAGCTCCAAGGGATTTGACACCTTCTTCTGGCCTCTGAAGGTACTTGTGTGCACATATATAGAAAATAAATGTTAAAAAAATACAAAGAAAATCAGATGTAGGAACTTGATATTAAGGTAGCACTCAGTGACGTCGTCGAAGCCAGTGCTCTTTCATCCCTCTGTATCATGGTCCTCAGCATGTTCGTTTTGGAACATGGGGTTTCTTGGTGGCCTTGTGGCCTCTATAGCTCCAGCCTTCACATCTTCCTTCACACGGCAACACCTAAAACAAGGACAGGGGTACAGGGAGCCTCTCTCCTATATGAGTCTAGGACAACGTTCTTCCCAGAGGCCTCAGCAGACATCTATGTCTTGCTGGACAGAACTGGATCCTTGCTGTGCCTGGGCTGACTAGAGACAAAGGAGCTTCTGGATCAGCTCAGGCCACTCCCACCCTGAAGAATTGCTGAGGCAAATGTAGGTTATGTGACGTGGCCAGTGTCAACTAGTAGTCATCCACACGAACTCCTTCAGAGTCATGCGAGGACATGGTTAGTGAAGGGGCCCAGCCTGCTGGGGCCCCGGAGCAGGACTGCTGATCGGTTCACTGTCCCCTTTCCGGGCAACAGGCCAGGTGGCTTCTAAAAGCAAAGCCAGAAATCTACAATTTAAGTGTAATTTCCCAGTTCAAAACACTTAGTGAGTGCAACTCTCTGTGTGTCCAGCAGAACTTAAAGCCAATGGTTCCAAGTCCTGTTACCCTGCAAGGAAGAGAGACAGACCAGATATTCCTCAGTCGCAGTGAGGACTCGGCTTCTTGGTGTCCTGAAATTCTTCCTCTCTTTCCTTTACAGATGATCTCCAGTGATCCCCGCATGGCCGGCTGTAAAAGGAAAGACCTAGGATGTGGGGCCACCGGAGCCCAGCTCCACCCCCCACTTTTATTTACCACTGTGGCCCATGCACTTCCATTTTACGTCATTATGCTATGATCTGTCACTTCTGCCATTAGTCCCAGCACTCAGGAGGCAGAGGCAGGTGGATCTCTGTGAGTTCAAGGCCAGCCTGGTCTACATAGTGAGTTCAAGGCCAGCTGGGGCTACAGGGAGGCCCCGTCTCAAAAAAACAAAATGTATATATCTCCACTGTGTCGGTAAGCCACATTTCCCTCATCCAGCCATCTGCTGATAGACACTGATGCTGATTTGATCACCTGGCTACTGTGAATGGTGATGCAGTGAACAGGGATGACTCTGTGTGCTGACTTAAAGTCCTTCTGGCATGCTCTAGCTGGGCCTTATGGTGGTTCTATTTTTAGCTTTTCTGAGGTCTCTCCAAGTTGCTTCCACTGCCCACCACCAGTGCATAAGTGTTCTTTCCCCACATCTTCACCAGCATTTGTTGTTGCTTGTTTTCTTAATGATAGCCATTTTGAGGTGCTGCATGAAGGAATCTCAAAGTGGTTTTAATTTGCATTTCCCTGGATGGCTAAGGATGTTGACCGCTTTTCATGTGTTTACTGGCCAAATGAACTTCTTCCTTTGAGAACTATGCGTTCATTTCATCATCCCACTTATTGGTTAGGCTGTTTGTTCTTAGCCTATGAGTTCCCTTTAGATCCTAGATGTTAATCTTCTGCCGGATGGACGACTAGCAAAGGTCTCCTCCCACCTGCCAGCTGTCTTTTACTTGATTACTTTAAAATTTTGTTCAATCCGATTTCCCAACTCTTAGTTTTATTTCCTGACTACTGGAGTTCTTTTCAGAAAGCCCTTGGCTCAGCCCAGCCCCCAGATCTGGCTGCACTGGGCTCGGGGCATTTGGAGTGACTGAGCGTAACTGGGTGTGCGTGGCCTGGGGTTTGCCCCGTCCTCCCAGTGCAGTTGAACCATGGAACCTGTCGGCTCCTGGCTTCCTCTTCCTCTTTCCCCAGCCCCACAAGCCCGTCAAGCACCCCTTCCTTACTTTTCTTTATTCTCTGTTCGAGAAGCACCCAGTTCTGTCCGAGTCCCAGAAGCAAACCAGCCAGACATCTGCTGTAGCTGGGTGTGCATGGCCTGGGGTTTGCCCCGTCCTCCCAGTGCAGTTGAACCATGGAACCTGCTGGCTCCCGGCTTCCTCTTCCTCTTTCCCCAGCCCCCCAAGCTCGTCAAGCACCCCTTCCTTACTTTTCTTTATTCTCTGTTCAAGAAGCACCCAGTTCTGTCCGAGTCCCAGAAGCAAACCAGCCAGACATCTGCCCATAGTCTAGAGCAGGAGGCACAGGTATCTAGGCCATGGAGGGAAAGGACCCTGACAGGGATGCTTAGGGCTGTGAGAGGGCAGAGGGGACTTCCCAGACATGCAGGTGTTAGGCCTGACCCCTCTATGCATGATGTCCGTGCCTGGCTCCTCTTTGGCCAGGAAGGGTTTAGCTGTGCTCCAGTCTGGGGTGGGGGTGCCTTCAGGAGCTGTGAGGATGAACTGAGGTCATGCTGCAGTGAGAGGGTCACACACGGTGTGCATTGTCCCTGCTGAACCACGCAGCATAAGTCCGTTCCAGGCAAGGAAGAACTCTGGCTGTCCAGTGGCATGCAGCCGTTCAGTGAACACAGAGCTTTGGAGGAAGGATGCTAACCATTCAGTTCAGTGTCTAGAGGCCAGAGACCCCAAGGCTGCTGCTGAGACAGATACCTGCCCAGCTCCTCCATTGCTGTGGCAACACAGGCAGGCCCAGGACTCACATCAGGATGCAGAGAGCAAGGACCAGTCAAGGATGCAGTGGGACACCTCACCTGTAGGCTGCCTCTGTTTTACATCTAATCTTCCTGACCCCAAGGTGGCAAAGGAGTCCCTAAAGGCCACAGACCAAGTTCAAGGCAGTGCTGAGACCGAAACCCAAGCCTCCAGCAAGGACTCCATCACGAGGCAGGCGACCAGATGAGTGTCCCGGACTGGAAAGATCTCCAACCTTTTCATTTTACTTGTTTCCTGTTACTTTAGAGATAGGGGCTCATGTAGCCCAGGCTGTCCGCAAACTCACTGAATTAGCCAACAATGACATCAAACCTCTGCTCCTCTGGCCTCTATTTCCCGAGTCCTAGGATTTGGGGTGTGCACTGCCACATCCTGCTCATGAGTGAACCCAGGGCTTCATGAATGTTAGGCAAGTACTCTATAGAGCTACATCCCCAGCCCCTTGACAACCATTTAAAAGCCTGTATGATCATGGTTACAGCTAATATCTGAGGGTTCATAATGCAGTGCATGCTGCTCTCATGGATTCACACATGACCCACTTAATCCTGGCCACACCGCTAAGACCCAGTACTGTTACTGTTATCTTCACCTTAAAGTTGTCTTGAACACAGGCTCTGCAGTACTAAGTGACTTACTCAAGTTCACATACATTTAGCACCAGACTTAGGATTTAAGCCCCAGTGGCCAGCTGCAAATCTCAGGACTCTGTTGTGTGTGGCTGTGGTCAGCAGCCCTGGCTGCGCCCTCTGTGAACAAGGGAAGAGAAGCCGATGTGCCTCCCATTAGCCCTGCACTTGTTATGGGGAGTCTTCACCGTGGCACAGCGTCACTCAGGCAGGAGAACTACCAGGTGTGTTGACACTTTGGCTCAGGTGGAATCCAAGAATTACCGTCTTTACCTGGAAGTCCAGGGGGAGGCTGCACTCCTGTGGCCCAGCCATCAGTGTGAACAAGGATCCAGTATCTGTCTCTCTGCTTCTACTTTCAGGATGATGGCAAAAAGGAACGAGGTCCGGATCACTGCTG
>NW_008328488.1:468758-473081 GCF_000622305.1 Nannospalax galili
GGAGGCCTGCACAAAATCAGGGCTGTTAGGGAGGGAGGGATGACGGTCCTCAGGGCAGTGCCTTCACCAGGGATCTTGCTCTAACCCGGGGTTTGTCTGGGACAATTTCCTTCCCTCTTTGACCCTCCGTTTCCTTTCTTTTTTATTTATTACTTTTATGTTATGCGTGTATCGCCTGCGTGTATATAAGTGCACCTGTGTTGTGCAGTGCCTGTGGAGGACAGAAAAGGGTGTGGGATCCCCTGGAACTGGAGGTACGGGTGGTTGTCAGCTGCCATATGGATGCTGGGAATCGAACCCGGGTCCTCTGCAGGAGCAGCTGTGCTCTTAACCACTGAGCCAGCTCTCCAGCCCCATTCTTTAGGTATAATAGTGCCTTCAGGGCCAGCATTTAATGCCAGTGGGGCTTGGCAATGAATACTTAGGTGGGGGTGTGGTTTGATAGGACTGAGGAACAAATTTTTCCTGCCAAAGTCCCTTCACTACTCATTCCAGAGATGACAGTGCCAACCCCCATCTTTTCTGTAGGTACAGAGATGCACTCCTCTGCTTAAGAGGCCGCACATGCATCCCATTCTTATAGGAAGCCCAGCTTCACAGAGAAGAGAGAGAGGGAAGGGGTGCAGAGAAGGGAGTGCATAGAGGAGGAAAGAGAGAGAGAGGGAGAGGGAGGAGAGAAGAGAAACCAAGAGAGAGGGAGAAGAGAAAGGAAGAGAGGGACACAGACACATGGAGAGAGGGCGGGGGAAGAGAGGAGAGAAGACAGAGGGGAAGGGAGAAAGGGAGAGAGGGGAGAGAGCCAGAGAGAGAAATCAAAGGCAAGACACATGGGGGGGAGGGGAGAGAGGAGAGAGAAGGGGAATACAGAGGGGGAGGGAGATAGGGAGAGGGAAGAAGGAGGAGGAGGAGGAGAAGGAGGAGGGGGAGCAGGAGGAGGAGGGGGGAAGGAGGAGGAGAAGAAGAAGGAGAAGAAGAAGGAGGAGGAGGAGGAGAAGAAGAAGGAGAAGAAGAAGGGAGGAGGACTATGATGACAAGGATGAGGAGCAGGATGAGGAGCAGGAGGAGGGGGAGGAGGAGGAGGAACAGGAGGAACAGGAGGAGGAGGAGGAGGAAGGGAGAGGAAGGAGAGGGGAGAGGGGAAAGGGGAGAGAGGGAGGGAGAGAGAGAGAAGAGAGGAGAGAGGAGAGGAGGAGGGAGGGAGGGAGGGTCATTCTGCTAGAGGGATTAACTTTGCTTGAGCTTTGCTGCCCTCTCATGGCCATAAGGTAGAAAGGGGACCCTCATTGCCATCCTGGAATTCCAGAGCTAGAAGAGGACTGGAGGTTCCTGGGCCTCTCTCCAGCACATTCCTGTTTCGGTTTGTTTCGAGGCATGCATCCCAGGCTGGTCTGGAATTCATGATCCTCCTGCCTATGTCTCCTGGCTGCAGGTATTTGGCACCAGGCCTAGCTCTCCCAGTGCATTCTAATTCATCCCTGGGCTGCTTTCTGGGCCAGCAGTGATCAGCCATACCAGGGAACAATGAGCTAGGGGACCCTCCTTAGACAGACGTGAGAATGACAGTCTAGAGGGGTTGGGGCTTCTCTGAGAAGGGCAGCTCTTGTAGGGGTGGTGAGTACAGGGCCAGGGAAAACAGGAACGGGGGTGCAGGGGCAGGCAGCATGGGGGTAGACCAGTGATCAGGTGGTAGGTGAGGCTGAAACTCGGTGATGGAGGCCTGGCAGTGTCCTTCCTGCCTCCCTGCTATGGCACACATATTCCAGTCAAGGTCACTGCAAAGTCTGTAGAGCTTAAAGCAGCCAGTGGCCCGGCAAGTAGTGGAGGGGGATGGTAGATGGGGGGGTGCCCATCTTCTCTGTTCCCAGGTACTTGGATCTCATAATTGTTGGGCATGCAGCAAAGACTAATCACTGATGGTTGGAAATTCAAACTGTTCCCTGGAAGGGAAGTCCCCAACAAGGAGGGTCTTTCTGAAGATGATGCCCTCGTAGCACCTTTAGGAGAATAAACTAACTTCCTGCTTCACAGTGGGAACCAGGGGCTGTCATGAAATTCTCCTTTGTTTCTCCAGAAAAGCAGGCCTTGTAGTCAGTGACATTATCCACACCTCCATTCCTGTCATCAGGGGTGTGTGTTGTGTGTGTGTGTTGCGTGTGGGGGGCTGTCTCTTCTGTTCTCTCATATTGTTTGCCAATCTGTGCACCTACAGGGCACTGCCTCAATGACCCCGGTAAGTTTTGATATCTGGTAGGGAATCCTTGTTGGTACCGTTTTTCTCTCCCCCATTTGTGCTCCCTGTGAATTCTGGGGTTGCCTTCTGAGTTCCATCAAAACCACTTTGGTTTTCTGGGTGAACTGAATCAAATCTGCGTCCTGTCTTGGAGGAACTCGTTTCTTTGCATCAAATTTTTTAAGCTTGCTTTCCTCCTTTCATTTGGGTTTTCGCTAATTTGTGTTTTACAGAGCTCTGTGTATGGGCCTTCTTCATCCCACACTGCATTTATCTCCAAGGACTGGACATTTTCTTTCTTCTCAAAGTACTATTTAAAAATTATTTTTGACATCTGGCTCATATGTCTAAGCTTTGCTACAGAATTTCAGAACAAAACGAAACTGAGGAAAGACTCGGTTTGGCTTGTGGTCTCAGAGGTCAGCATCTTTGGTCCGCTAGTTCCACCGCCATGGGCTTGCTGTAAGGCAGGACATCATGGCGGTGGGAGCCTGTGGAAGAAGAGGCTCACCATGTGGTGGCCAGGAGGAAAAGGGAAAGGGTGGGGCCAACAGACACCCTTCGAAGACACCCTCAGTGACTGAGTTCCTCCAGTCAGACCCCACCGTCACACGTCCCACCCCTCCCAATTACAAACATATCAATGGATTAATCCATTGATTAGGTCAGAGCCCTCACGGTCCAGTCACACCCTCAGAGCCCCATCTCTAAACATGACCTTCAGGACCTAACCTTCAACACAGTTTTTGGGGGAGGGCATTTTAAATCCCCAGATTTATTACACATATTTCTATAATTTAGGAATTTTATTGGATGATCTAAGTATTTAGGTTATCTGTGAATAAACTGTCTAATTTCTTCCTTCCCAATTCTAATGACTTTTTCTGGCCTCCCTCTGTACCAACTAGGGTCTCTTTCTACTCTGATAAGGGTGAGGGGGGAATCTTTACTCATCCCCCAGTCTGAATGATAATTCAACATTTTACCATTTAATATGATGTTTTCTACAATTCTGGCTTTTAGACATTCCTTGTATATTTAAAACTCGTAGTTGGCAACTTTGTGGGAAAGAGCACCCAGTCCATGTGGCTGGACTCCTGACTCACACAAGCCATGAGGAAATGCTGTTTTAAACTGCTGGTTTTGGGAGTAAAATTTTTTTTTAATGGAGGCGATAATATCCATCAGTCAGAGGTGTTGGCCCTACACGTGACAAAGTTTCAGTACCATCCCTGGCACCCAGCGACTGCTCTGATGCATGTCTTCTCCTCAAAGTCACCCAGCCCATCCTGCTAATCCCAATCCCAGGACACACCAGAAAACAGCACAGAACAATGGGCAATGGTACTTGCTTGGCACATATTATCTTGGGTCATAGGACATCTGGCTGTCAGACCATCCTAATTATTTCTCTCCTCTTCCTCCTCCTCCTCCTCCTCCTCTTCCTCCTCTTTGGACAAGTATTGAAAAACAGCCCATGCTAAACATCTGGATTCTCTATCTTCCCCTGGCCAGGTCACTGTGCATTATTATGAGCTGGGCATCTCATACCCCTAGAAGCGGGGCCAACTGTGTGGGATCAGCTTCACTGTGAACTTACAGGACTCTCTTCCAACCTTTGCACGCTGCTGCTGCTGACGAAGGTAAATGTTGAGATGTGATGTCATCTCCTGCTGCCTGTGATGACATCACAGTGTGGACTGAGGCCCCCAAGATCATCGGGTGGCCTGGTCAGCTGGGTGTGGCGCTAAGAGGGTTGAACCTCCATTCTCACAGCTCTTGGCTCTATGTTCCTTGGCATATCTTTCTCTGAGCCTTAAAAAAAACTTAGGAGACTCCTATCCTCAGGCCTCTTGGGGTAAGTCTATAGCACAGCCCTCCCCGCCTTGACTCCCCAAGCCACATTCACCCTTCCATCTCCCCCCCCCCTCCGCGCTGTTCGCTACTCCTAGTTTGGGCCCTGCGCCATCCCTAGACTTGGGGCCCCAGACACCGGGGAAACCAATACTGCTTCCTGATCCTTCTCACCCAGACCAACTGAGTGCCTTTCTTGGGCCCCAGGAGCACCGCTTCTGGTCCTGGCCCCGCCCTCA
>NW_008328488.1:474741-475377 GCF_000622305.1 Nannospalax galili
AATTCTAATATCTGACAAAATAGACTTTAAACTGAAACTAGCCAGAAAAGACAAAGAGGGCTATTTCATTTTGATCAAAGGAACAATCAATCAAGAAGATATTACAATCATGAACATATATTCACCAAACTCTGGTGCACCCAACTTCATAAAAACAATACTACAGGACTTTAAGACCCAAATTAACCCCAACTCATTAATAGTAGGGGACTTCAATACCCCACTATCTCCATTAGATAGGTCAACAGGCCAGAGACTTAACAGAGAGACATCTGAATTAAACAAAACCATATCTCAATTGGACTTAACAGATATCTACCGAGTATTCCACCCAAACACCAAAGGACATACTTTCTACTCAGCACCCCATGGAACTTTCTCCAAAATCGACCATATACTGGGGCACAAAACAAAGCTCAGCAAATACAAAAAGATTGAAATAATTCCAAGTGTTCTATCAGACCACAATGCAATAAAACTTACAATCAGCACCTAAAGAAGCCAAAATCACCACATGAACACATGGAGATTAAACAACACACTCCCGAATGATGAATGGGTCAAAAGAGAAATTAAGAAAGAAATAAAAGTATTCCTGGAATTAAATGAAAAGGACAATACAACACAACAAAACCT
>NW_008328488.1:478752-579971 GCF_000622305.1 Nannospalax galili
ATTTTGTAAGAGATGCAGCCTAGCTCAGAAAATTGTTATTGAATAGGTTAATGCTGTTGTAATGAAATGCTTCTTTTAATTAAAAAAATAAATGAATAAATTAAAAAAATATTTAAAACAAACAAGCTAAAAACTTAGGAGTATTTTGCCCACATGTATGTATAGCATGTATGTATATGTAAGCACATAAGTATACCACACGTACACAGTGCGTGCAGAGGTCAGAGAGGGCATCAGATCCCTTGGAACTAGAGCTATAGGTAGCTGTTGCTCTGAACCACAGAGTCACCCTTCCATCCCTTCCCCACCCCCATCCCCATGCACTGGTAATGTGGGACAAAGAATATCCCCTGCTAGGGTCATTTTGCAGATTATGTGGAGTATTTAGAAAAGCTTGTGGAAATTAGTAGGTACTCAATACACTGAAAAACTTTTCTCATGCAAAGTGGAGAGGCAGGTGGGCAATGGATAGCTGCTACTCAGTGTGGTTGAGGGAGCAGAGCACCAGCATCCCCTAGGATGCTTGTTAGAAACTGGGGGAGGAAGGGATTTCATACAATGCTGGTACAGAACAGTGAGGGCCCCAGAACACCAAGAACAGAACTACCATCCCACTATGTGGTTTATATAAAGAGGAAATGAAAACAGGGCATCAAAATGACCTGACGTTCACATCTCCTGCCACGTTGCTCACAATAGCTAAGATCTGGAGTCAATCAAGATGTTGGATGATGGACGAGATAAGGGAAATTTAGATATAAAGACAGTGGAATGCTACTCAGCCATTAAAAAAGAGTGACACAGGCTGGAGAGATGGCTCAGCGGTGAAGAACACTGGTTGTTCTTGCTGAAGACTCGGGTTCGAATCCCAGCACCCACATGGCAGCTAACAACTGTCCATAACTCCAGTCCCAGGGGATCCGACCGCCTCCTCTGTCCTCCACGGGCTTTGCATGACACGGGTGCACTTACCTACATGCAGTCAATACACACATACACATAAACATAATAAAATATTTTTAAAAAGTGAAACTGGTCATCATCTTCCTGTTCCAGGATTAGGCAGGGAACGCACTGCTGAAGCCCGAAGCTTCTTTTACAGCAGACTGAGACCATTACAGAATTCCACAGCTGGTCAGATGCCGAGAACAGATGGTTGTAAGGTGATGCATCTACAGTGCAACCTCTGTTCCTGAGGCTCACGGAGCATCGTGAAGAGGGGGTGGGAAAAATGTGAGAGCCAGAAGGACAAGACACCTGCTAGTCGTTAATGCATTCTAGACATGATAGGAAAGCTCATCAATGGAATTGCCACAGTATGGTAGTCTATCAAGATCTGCATAATGACAAACCCAGTTGACAAACCAAGACGGATGGGGTAAATTTCAAGGGGTCCTGCCTCAAGATGAAGAGCTACAGGCAATCAATGGATGCTGATGGAAGGAGAATCAGTTTTCTCCAGGAACTAGATCCCTGAGAGGTTATCTAATCCCAAGTAGGCAGCAAACAGGTACACAGGGGCACCACTAAATGGACTCGGTGTATCATATGCATATATATGCATATATGTACATGTGTATGAACATATACATATGTGTATATGTTCATCTATAAGTGTGTGTATATGTAGCAATAACAACCAAAGGAGGAAAGAAACTGAGGAGTGGGGGGGGGGCGTGGGAGGAGTTTGAGGGGGACTGGGAAGGATGGAAACCATACCAGGACTATACTCATGTATGATATTTACAAAAATAAAAAAATAAAGTGAAGTCTGTCACTCGTGGCCACAAGAGAGAACTTTATATTGCCTGAAATAATCCAGGTTTATGATGGATGATCTCACATATAGAAGCTAAAAATGTTCATTTTAAACAGTGACGAAAGTGGAATAGTGATTACTAGAGGTTGAGCGGACTGGGAGGAGTGTTTGGAGGGGAGCTCGAGGCAGGTTGGGTATCAGGTACTGACAGATGGGAGGAATGAGCACCAGCGTTCTACAGCAGTACAGGACTACAGTTTACTAGCAAAGGCAGGCCTCATAAAGCGATAATGAGTTTGAAGGTTCCAACACAAATTGGAAATGTTTGAGAGAGAGTAGTGATCTCATCACTGAAATTATCACACTGTGTGAATTAAGTAAGAACAGTTAAAATCACAAAACTGGGGCTCGGGATGTGACTCAGTGGGTAGAGTATTTGCCTAGCGTGCGGGAAGCACTGGGTTCGAGTCTCAGTACCACATAAACCAGGCATGGTGGTGCACTCAGGGGTGTGCAGGCAGGAGGCTGAGAAGTTCAAGGTCATCTGGGTATATAGCAAGTTTGCGGCCAGCCTGTGATGCATAAAACCTGATTCCCCCCCACACACAAAAAAGAAGCAAACAAAACATTCATATTCTTGAACAACAAAAGACTAAGCGCCGAGAGCTCCCTGGACCTATAGAACGAGCACTTGTATTTCCAGAAACTCCACTATTCCTGAAGGTTGATGGGGTCTTGGCTGTTTCTAACAAGCTGGTCGCTCCCATGAGAAACTGGCAGACTTCCTGGCAAAGGAGATCGGTCACAGGCTTGGGATTCCTCAGCCTTTTCTGCCTCTGGGAGGGACCAATGCCTTCCTGGCACGAACTTGAACTCCAGAGATCTTGTATTAGCACAGACAAGCCAAACCAGCAATCTGAATAAATAAGCATCGATTTTATTGAGTCATGAATAATTTAAGACTGGTACAATCATCAACTTTATTCTCTATAACGTGGGGCAGATCTCCAGCGGATCATGGCAAACCCATAAACCTCATGACAAATGAAAATTAAATAGGGAGGGGAGGGGAGGGTGATGGGGAGGGAGGATGGGAACATACCGTACACAAAATACTCAATTCCTAGTTTTCTCTTTAAAAATGGCTAGAAAAAATTCATCAAAATGCAGCACTTTAATCGATTATTTACAATTTCTATGTTACAAGGGAAAAAAATGTACATCTTACAGAACATATTTCCTAAACTGCTCCACTGGAAACGAGTGGGTTCAAATAGCAAACCTTTCTTTACTATCCACGAAGTTGGATTATTTTGCCTTTTGAAGTAGATTTGCCATAGTCAAATTTGGGTACAAAGAATTTTGAAGTCTGAACATTAAACAATAAAATTAAACACATCCCCAAGATCAGACAAAGGTCTAGACAAGTCTTGCTCCTTGTCCCAACTCCCACCCACCCCAACCTTAAATTAAAGGGGTTCCCATCTCATTTATGGCCTGTGGCATTCTTGGAAGTTTGGGAAGGAAACTTTTGGCTTCCACTGGTAACTCAACATAAACGTTGCATAGAATTTCTTATGTTCTAAAATTAGCCTATCTGTAGAAAAAGGCAAAATGGAAGCATTCAGACAGAGCCCTAAATGAGTACAAAGTCACTCTGTCCAAGGTCAGTGACGTCAAAGTAGGACCAGGACCCAGTAAGAATGTGCCTCGGAGACAACCCTGCTTGACCCCTCGGGAAGACACTGAGCTGGGAGGCACACAAGGGCTGTGCGACCTAAGTCACCGCTTGCCCGTCAGGCAGGTGCAGAGTTTCGGTACTGAGCCCGGAAGTGGTGGGAGGGCAGTCTGGGAGTTGGCAGTCGGGAAAGGGTATCAATACAAACAATAATTGCAAACAACATCAGCAGGTGTGTACTCACAAGATGCCGAGGAGACCACCCTCACGAAGGAACTCAATTCCACCACCTACCAGATTCACAGTATGAGAGTGTACGGTCGTTGCTGGGAGACAGATTGAGGAGGGCCACCTGTCAGGGGCACCAGAAGGCTCAGGGTTTGGCCCTGGTCACAGGCTAAACATATGGTTTAAAAGTTTCATTAAAAACAAAACAAGAGAACCAGAACAAGACACACTCACACCCAGAAGAGTGAGGGAGGCTGGGGAAGAGCCTGGCTTGACCGAGAGTTAAGGGGCCGTGTGTAGAGGTTTTCTATTCACCAGTTAGCAGGACACACTCTTGTTCCTTTCCAAGAGGAAGAAAACTGCTGTTCCAAGTGAAGTGAGCAGTTTCGGGTCAAGCTCTTAGGGTAGGAAAATAAGAAAAAGAATCTTGAGACAAACTTTCCAGAACAGAACTGCAAAAGATGAACTAAACACCCTGATTGTTTAACACATGCCCTCGCTGGGGCCGGGAAGATTCTCCTTATGAAACACAAACAGGTCAAAGATGCTCCATGCCCTGCAGAGGGAACATGAGCAGGCTGAGGCCAGGGCACACTGGAGGACATCTTAGAGGGCACGGGTTGGCAATGTCACAAGGACTTATGGGACCACTGTCCAGTGAGGTTGGTGGCTGGAAACTGACAAGGGTGTAAGGAAGAAACAGAACCAAACCAGAATCTCTCTTCTTTGTCCCCACAGTCACGCATCCACACAGATGAGTCTTTTGGATGAGAAGTTGACAACTCGTGTTCTCTTTATGAATAGATGACTTTATAGCCCTGTTTGCTTCGATGGGGAACACACACACACACACACACACACACACACACACACACACACACACCAGGCAGGCACGATGCTCACGTGAACAGACACGGTCAGTACAAAACCAGTAAGGCATTGCATGGGGGTCAGCACCGAAGAGGTCAGGCAAGGCTGGTCGGGATGGAGGCAGGGCTGGGCTTCTGAGAGGGACAGCTGCCCCTCCCTGACTGAGCTGCACCATGTTGGTTCTGAGGAATGTGCCAGTCTTTGGCGAGGGGACATCACCAGCCCCACCTGCAGCTGGGATCTGGGGTGCCTGAGGCGACGAAGTGGGGTTCTCAGCTCTCAGAGACGAGAAAGAAAGGCGAGGTTCACCCACAAGAGGAGGATGGGTCCTCATCCGATTATAAGGACATGAAAAGCCATAGTCCCAGTGCAAGGAGAGAGCAGGTGCGGAACTGTGAGGATGGACACCGAAGACCCAAACCGAGGAGGACCGAAGCAAACTCAACTCCTGTGGCTCGCACTTTCTCCGAAGGACTGACTCTGACCAAGGGGGCAAGGAGAAGAATCTTCACAATCAACCAGCTAGAAAGGCAAAGGTGGGCAGGGGTTATCTCTCCAAAGAACCATTTGCACAGTACAGTGTTTGCAGACAGAAACCTGACTCGTTCAGACACCTCAAGGAAGTAGACGCTCTTCTCTGTGTCGATAGTCACATTACTCACTCATTCTCACCCCCCCAAACTAGCTTGCACAGATAATTGGGGTTGTTGGACCTAAAAGGGGGTGGGGATGGGCTGGAAGAGGCAGAGGACTGCTGGGGAAGGAGAGCACCATGTGACGGACAGGGAAGCATGGTGAACTGGCTTCCCTGGGTGGCCAAAGCAAGACCCTCCTTGGCACCAATTCTGCCATGGAGTGTGGGTGGCGTGGCTACGGGGTGCTGTGGCCGGACCCGAGCTGGAGGGTCTGTGCTGAAGGAATCCGTGCTGTCTGTGTTTCCGATTCTGTTCTAGTGTCTTCTGTCCAGGGGTAGCTTGTGGCCGGATGCTGCTCTGTTGCAAAGCGCCAAGTAGAATCTTACTTCATCTTGTTTTCATCTCACCCCTCTTTGTATCTCAACGAAGAGGGTCCTTTCCCATGAGTGTCTTCAGTGTCTCAAGGAGGTCACAGCGACAAGGCAAACCAGAAACGAAGGGAGAACTGTGGCTCGGACAGCTGTCGTGTTGAGAGGAAGGGGACCCAGGCTGCTTAGGATGGTCCATGAGGACAGATCCCAAGGGTCCAAGGGTCGCTGTTTTCCCACTGCTCTGCTCTGGCTGAGGCTGCGGCAGCCAGGGGTTGGCTCAGGAAGTCATCTTCAAGGATGAGGTGGGGATGCAGGCGGGATGAAATGAGGAGAGGAGGGGGCCTCGGCTACAGAGTAGACTCCAGGGACGAGTCCAGGATGTCATCATGGTGGCTGTTGCTGTTGGAGTCGCTGTCATAGCTCTGGGGGCTGGAGTAGTTGGCTGCCTCCTGCAGCCTCATCAACATGTTCATCTGTGGAGAGGTGGGAACACCTGTCAGTTCGCTCAGCTCCCCACCCCACCTCTCAGAAGCTCCTGCCACCTGCTCCAGACCCACCCTGGGGTCACAGCTCACAACAAGGCTGTGGACAAGAACATCAAGTCCAGGTTCAGATTCCGGCGTGTCCACTTACTAGCTGCATGACCCTGCAGGCTACTTAACTGCTTTCTGTGGCTATTTCTTTATTGGCCAAATTTAAGAACGCACAGTGCCTGCTCTGTAACATCAAACAGTTTCTAGAGGGAGCACAGAAAACAGAACAGAAAGCGCTCTCTGGATGACATCCCAAAGCCCTTGCTCTTGGAACCTGGCTGGTAGCTCTACTGACATCTGAGGCACAGGCCACTCTGCCCATGGCCAGAGTCAGCCTGTAGCCAGCTGGGTTCCAGCAACTACCACAGCTGGCAGGAAGCAGATGAGAAGCCAATCAGGAGCAGAGACTCAGCAAACAGCTTGAGTGTGCAGCAAGCACATCAGCACATCAGGCACCAGAGCGCCTCAGCCTCTAACCCCCCATGCACAGAATGGAGTCAGCACTCATCTCCTGGGGTGGAGGGAGGCCGGGAGTTAAAGGACAGGGCATGTGCCAATCCGCCCTCGGGAATGGGGCCACCTCGTCCAGGGCAAGTTGCAGGAGCATAATCGGCTATGTGTCACCTTCAGGTAAGGTGGTAGAAAGAGCTTCGAGTCCTTGTTCTTAAATTCTATGTTGCTCATTTATTTGGAAACAAAGAGGGGTAACTAAAAGCCTCTGATTTTACTTATAACTTGTGTTCTGTATTTCATATAGTAAGTTAGGAAGAAGGGCCTTTCTGGGCTGAGATCAAGATTGGTACAGCTGGATCTGAGAACCAGCTACTCTTCCAGATTCTGTGCAGAGGCTCCCAGGAGTCCGGTGGGCAGTCCCAGTGGCTGGCATCTGTCCGCAGAACCAAGGAGGAGGTGGGGCTGAAGGCAGCGGGCAGTGCCTGACAGCAGAGGCTGGGGCCTCCCAGGGTCTGGACCCTACGGTCCTGGGATAAAATCAAGGTGATCCAGCCTCGAGGAAGAACTCAGTCTTGTGGGGGAGAAGATTAGTAAGGATGACAGTTATTATAATAGAGGCACCTGACCCTGGGCAGGAGGGGCTTGGAAGGTACGCCAAACATCTGCTGGGCAGGCAGGGGTGGCTGTACCAGCCTGGCTCACTCTTGGGGCCTGGGTTTGTCCTAAAAGTGCCCTGCTTGCCTGAGCATCTTCCAAGTTTGACAAGTGATACAATGTTACCCACTAATGGATCTCCCAAGTCCTACTCTATTATATGCTAAGACCTAATGAGCTTGCCCACCTCTAAAGACCCTCATGACCTTGGCCTTGAGAAACGACTGTTCCAATGTTTCCTCTAGAACACTATCATGGCAGACACTGTGGACTGGGTCCTGCATGAAACCCTGGCATTAAATCCCTTGAAAACCCAGTTCCTGTTCACAGCTTCTACTGTGTTGCAGCTCTGACACCCACTGGCAGGAGGTAAACAACCCAGACCAGCTGCTGGTATTTATCTAGCACATGGATTGGCTTCTACGGCCAGAACAGTCAGCTATCCCCAGCCCTGCTGTACTTCTTAAGAATATTCTTTCATTAAATGATGCAGGCAGTACTGACACTCTCTGCCGTGCCCTTCTTTTACTGTAGCTACCATGGAAGCTGGGGCTGGATTTCACACACGCTGATAGTTACCCACGAAGGCTTGGATATGCTTGCTTCCTCCTCGTTACAGGGAGCTTTTGATTAGCGAGGTCTAACTTTGACCACACGTGGGTCTTGTATTGGTAGAGAATTATAGACTTGATTGGGAGTGTTATTTTTGCTACTTGTTTCTGGAAGGGCCTTCTCTGCCTCCCTGTGTTACACTGGGGTGACTTGATGTTCAAGCTCATCTCACTGGTCAGGGACCTGATTCAGGCTGTGGCGTCTTCTACCTGTGTTTCTCATCGTCTGGCTTTGGTGCTGGGAGCTTAGCTCACCTACCCGTCCTCTTCTCCATTTCCTATTGGATGGTATATGGTAAAGGTGGCATCTCAAAGCAGAGGGCAAACGGCAGGACAAAGAGAGCATGTGTAAGAACATTCAAGGGGGGGGGGAAGCAAACTTTTAACCTTTTAATCTTATACCACAAAACTTCCAGGGAGGTTAAATACTTTAATGGAAAACTAAAAGCATGGAAGATATTGGTTTTTAAAAAGTCCCTATTAATGAGGTGGGCCCAGTTTTTCAAAACAAGGTTTGCTGTTTTCCTAACTCCAGAGTTTTGCCTTGTGCTCAGTCCACAGCAGCAGCTCACTCGGTGCTAAGAACTCACCAGCGGGTCTCCCTCAGCGTCACTGGGGGGCACTTGCTTGCTTGTTGACCCCTCCCGAGGCAGAGAGTAGCCATCGAAGCCCACATCCTCGGGCCTTAGCTGCAGGAGGGGAGGCCATTCATGCTGCTGGGGCTGCTGGGGGCTGGCTGCCCATGGGTAGGTGTCCATCACCCACTTGGCAGGATCTTCCCAGGGGGCGCGCCTTCCATAGAGCTGTAAACAGACAAAGGAGGAACAGTCTGGAAGGAGGTAGAGATTCTCTTGTGGCCTCAATTTTGTATCTTTCTGGAACGCCCCCAAATGAGCACTGCGTCTGATATAGTGTTCCAACTTAAAGAAGCCATCCAGGATGCAGGGAGCCTGTGGTGTTAGGATCCAAGGGCCGAGAACTTGGGGGCCAAGGCACAGACTCTGCAGTGTGGGTCACTTGGGTTCACTTAGCTCTGCCACTGACTCACTATGCAGCCCTTCCCTCCCGGCCTTGCTGTTCAACTTGAAAAACTCTGGGGAGAAAATCAACAGCTTCTGACTAGGAGCTTGCCGATTTCCACAGTGCACAGATTCTCACCAGGGCCGATTTCACAATACACAATGAGGTGCTGAATGTGCAGCTGCAAAGAATCGCTCACTACTAACTTTCACAACCTAGCCCAGAACCATGGGTGTACCCACCTAGAGAAGGCACCCTCCCCAAAATGAGATCCATGTATCGGCACAGCAGGCAGGCCTCACCAATGGGGCTGGTGTGACGAACCTGCACTCCTTTGTTTCATGTACGTGTGTGTGGTGTATGCACGTTTGCATGTGTATGGGCATGTATTGGGGGTGCATGCACATGAGGCCTGAGGGTGAAGTCTCTCTCCACCTTCTTTGCTGAGGCAGAGTCTCTCAGCTGAACCCACAGTTCACGAATTTGGCTGGTCTGTCTAATCAGGTTTCTCTGGGGATCCCATTTCTATCTTTCAAATGCTTAAATTATAGCATTCAAGCATTGTTTCATTTGTGGGTCTGTGTGTGCACCACATGCATGCGAGCACCCAGAAGTGGTGCCAGCTCCCCTGGAACTGGAGTTACAGGCAGTTGTGAGGGGCCTGATATGCCTGCTGGGAACTGGATCTGGGTCCTGTGCAAGAGCAGCAAGTGCTCTTAAGCATGGCACCATCTCTCCAGTCAATGGTCCCCATTTATTTTTTTAAATATTTTATTTTATGAGTGTATTGCCTGCAAGTATGTTAAGTGTACCTGTGTCATGCAGTGCCATGGAGGTCAGAAGAGGACATCAGATCCTCTGGAACTGGAGCTACAGACAGCTGTTAGCTGCCATGTGGGTGCTGGGAACTGAACCCAGGTCCTCTGCAGGAACGCCCAGTGCTCTTAAACACTGAACCACCTCTCCAGCCTCCAGCCCCCCATTTCTTAAAGTTTATCTAACTCTCAGAATCTTTCTATGTTCACACTAATCCCTTTCTAAGCACAATGTTGGTAACAGAGGGCCTTGCATGTAGGCAATAGGATGAGGCCCTCTTCCTGGTCAAGTAGTTCTCAGCATTGGCTATGCTAACAACCAATATGCTCCCCAAATAGTAAACTACATCATCAGTTTCATAAGGCCAGCAATACCAGGAGTCTAAGCTTCTAAAGCTATAAGGTCTAATGTTATGATTTTAGTGATTGTCATTGGCAACCTTGGGAAGCATATGTTCTTTAAAGAATATAAGCCTAGGCTGGGTCACTGTGTGGCCAGGCCTACTGTGGATGTCTCTGCTTCACACCACGCCTTACAGCTTCCTAGGCGCTAGGGCCAGACACCCAACAGCATTTGGTTTAATGACCCCAACAGAAGGATCACCCCACGTTCACAGGCAGGGCTGAGAAAGGCTGTCTGTGTTGTAAGGCCTCTCTATAGGGGCCTCAGGGAATAAAGATGGAAAATTCCAGAGCCTGCCTCCTTGTGTGAGTGTGTTTCCTCCACCCTCCTGGGAAGCTGAAGTACAGAGAGGGCAGGCAAAAGGTACTGGTCCAGCTCTGACCCAGTAGAATCACACCTTTCAAAGTCACAGTTCCAGCACTAGTGACATAGAGGCAGGTGGATCTCTGTGAGATCAAGGTCAGCCTGGTCTACATAGTGAGTTCCAGGCCAGCTGGGGCTACAGGGAGACCCTGTCTCAAAAAGAACAACAACAACAAAATCCCCACAAAGTCACAGTTTGCCTCAGTGGAAAAGGACTAGGGCCACCTAGCCTGTGCCTCACTGATCAGATGGGGAAATAAGTCCCCACAAAGTCACAGTTTGCCTCAGTGGAAAGGACTAGGGCCACCTAGCCTGTGCCTCACTGATCAGATGGGGAAATAAGAATCTAAGAGCAGAGCCGCTGTGAGAGGTTTTAAGGTAGGGCTGAATTCAAACCAAGGACACAAGCATGCTTCTCTGGGCCTGTCCCTCTTACCCCTCCTATGGGACTCCTTTGTATCAGCAGAAGCCACATTACTTGGCCAGAACTGAAGCATGAGGCTCACCAGACTACAGCATGTTAACCTGGGCCAGATTCGTTACTCTCTGGCAGGTCCCCTCACCCTGTGACCTGAGCCACTCAGATATCAGCATCTGAATCTTGTCCAGGATGCCCCTCACCCTGCCCCACTTTAGACAGGTCCATCTCTCTGTATTAGTGACCCCCTCTTCCACTTGACAACCAGCACTTCCAGATGCCAGCCTCTCCCCTCCCTGCCTGGTGTAGCCTCTAGCGATGGCTCCCTTCATCTGGGGCAATGGTGAGTCTCAGTCTTTGAATTCAATCTGACAACCTAAAACAATTCAGTCTGAGCAGGACAGGATGGGGAAGAGGCATGTGGACATGTGTATGTCAGGATGGAAGCGAACACAGGAGCAGTGGAGGATATCGAGGTTAATCATGGCTGAAGGACATAGTTACAGATCAGAAACATCCTGCTGTTTCTCGAGGAACAGACAGACTCCCAAGATAGATGTCACACACTCCAGGCATCCAGAATAGCCCACCCCAGCCCCACGCAGCTGTAGGAAGAGACCCTCAAGGCCACTGCTCAGCAAGTCCCTAGAGCCATAAAAGACCTAGCAATTGGCACACCTTTGTCTTCATCCCTGACCCCCACACCGAGGACACGTACAGAAAACATCTGGGCTTCTAGAAGCCAGGCTGATAAAACAGCCACATGTTTCCTTTTACAGATGTCAAGGCCGAGATAGGAGACTGGCAGGGACTTAGAGCAGCTTGGTATCTGATGAACAGCCCCCGACTGCCCCTCCTCTGCTCTATCCCCTCCAGCACCAGGTCCACCCTGGGAAGCAGGTCTTCTGAGATGGTTGCAGACATCAGACACTTTGGCAAGTGTTTCTGATGACAACTGCAGGAGGGAACAGGACTGCGGACTGAGTCATAAGGTAAGCACACGTTAGGTACAGTGAACATCAGCTGTAAGAATAGAAAACGTTTTCACCAGCCTCCCTACATTCCATGAGACATATCTGTGACTCAGTGGCTCTGAGTCAGTTCCATGGTAAGCCAAGGATGTGTTGTAAAGCTTCTTGGACCCACTGCAGAGTCTGGAGGCTGTAGAAAGGCAGTTGGGCAGGCAGGCAGGTGACAGTCACTTTCCCCAGGGCAGAGGAGGGCCCTGCATCCCACTGGGGATCCCAGGTAATCGGAGCCAAGACATTGGTAAATAAGATTTGGGCTGCTGTGAGCCTTCTGGCCCTGTGGGAAACACAGGGAAGTACCAACATCCAAGTTCAGGGAGCACTTCTAGGAACGAACACACACACACACCACACACCACACACCACACCACACACACACACACACCACACACCACACACCCCACCACACACACACACACACACACACACACACACACACACACACACACACGTGCGACAGTAGAGCCTGAACTTGCAGAACTGCCTAGCATCCACTAGAGGGTGAAGACACATTTCCTTCAGGCAGGGATTGTAGGTCTGGTTATAGCAAAGCTTTCCAGTGACTGTACACATCAGTTTCACTGTGGGCAGCCCTCTTCCTGGATCACAACATGTGTCAGCCCCTTGGAACCTGTTCTAGAGACTCCGCCTCTTCCCAGCCTGCAACCTTGGCCAAGGCTCCATGTGCTCTAAAGGAGGAGGATCAGGAATTGAAGACCAGCCTGCGCTACTCAGTGAGTTTGAGGCCAGCCTGGGCTATGTGGTATGTGAGGGAGGCACTGTTCTACCGATCAACCAAAGATACAAACAATAACAACCAATACTTTGTTCCCTGGGCTACCCAGAGCTTCCTCAAAGATTTTCGAGGCGTCCCAGGACACCCTCGGAGCCACAGAGCAGCTGCAGCTGTCACATGCCTGGGGTTAAGCATTACCCATCATGCTCTGCTGCATGAACTGGTAAGGCCGATCTTTGATCTGCCTCAGTTTCTTTGCCTGTATAAACTCACAGGAATGCCAGAACCCTGACAGTGGCAGGTCCTCAATGTCCTCAAACTTCTGTCCAAATTCCTAGGCAGGGAGAACGCAGGAGTCTTCTGTTGATCACCAGACTCAGGAGGCCTCCTGGGTTCATTCACGGGCAGAGCTCAGAGATCTGGGGTACAGTGGTTCACATTTGATGCACTTGGCAGAAAGCTAACTCTGGCTGCCTCCCTTTACTGCTTTAAAACAGTGTTCATCAGCTGGGTATGGTGGTGCACACCTTTAATCCCAGCACCCAGGAAGCAGAAGCAGGCAGATCTCTGTGAGTTTGAGGCCAACCTGGTCTACATATCAAGTTCCAAGCCAGCCAGGGCTATACAACGGAGCCTTCTCCAAAAAAGAGCATCCTTCAAATGACCACCCAGGCAAAGGAGGCACAGAAACCACAACTGCACACCAACTTGCTCGCTGCCACAGACGGGCTGTTCAGTCCCTGCTCTGAAGCCCCTTCTACCTGTGGCCTTGCTGCTCTTGGTAGGAAGGAGCCATGGTGCTCAGCAGGATAAGCCCATTCTGTGATGGCTCCTGGAGCAGAGGGGAAGCCCAGGGACCCTTCCTAGCCACATCCAAAGCCCCTTTCAGTTCATGTTCAAAGGGAAAGACCCACAGAATTCTCCACTGGCTGGTGATCAAGGGGCTGGCTGGTATGCAGCTCAAGACTGGTTTGTGCCTCCTTGGGTACTCACGACCTTTGTTTAGCAGCATCTGAGTTCTCCCAAGTGACTTAGGCCTCTCACCATCCCTCCTCAGATCAGCTTGGGCAAAGAGGATTCAAGAAGGAGACCTTGGAGGGGAGAAGGACACAGGAACAGGAGTGCCTCACGGCTTGTAGTTCCCTCTGCTTCTGTTTACAGTTTGGGTTTCAGGCACTGAATAAGAAGAGGGACGACTGAGATGAAACAGACTGCATACTTGATCCCTGCCACAGGTCACACTGTCACACTCCCAGTGGCCCAAGGTAGCAGTGGCTGGATAGTGTTTGGGTTTATGTGTGAGTTACTTTTCTCTTTGCTAGTAAGTACGTAACACAAAGCAACTTAAGGGAGGAAGGATTTGGGTCCAGTTTAGGGGCTATGGTCTACCATGTTGGGGCAGGTGTGATGATGAGGCCGGCGGATCAAGAAGTGGAAAGGGACACAGTGGAGAGGGCTGACCTCCTTTTTTTTTTTTTTTTGGTCTTTTTGAGACAGGGTCTCCCTGTAGCCCCAGCTATCCTGGAACTCACTATGTAGATCAGGCTGGCCTTGAACTTGCAGACATCCGTCTGCCTCTGCCTCCCTGAGTGCTGGGATCAAAGGTGTGCGCCACCACGCCCGGCCCTCTTTTCCTCTTTTCATTCAGTAGA
The DNA here is from genome assembly GCF_000622305.1 of Nannospalax galili. Taxonomy (NCBI): domain Eukaryota; kingdom Metazoa; phylum Chordata; class Mammalia; order Rodentia; family Spalacidae; genus Nannospalax; species Nannospalax galili. The sequence goes on from NW_008328488.1 coordinate 492,980, forward strand.
GGAACTCCGCCCAGGGAGGACATCACTCTTGTTGAGATGGTCTTTCCTCCTCAGCTAAGCTTCTCTAGAAAAATCTTCACAGACACACCCAGAGGAGTGCCATCAGGGTAACTCCAAATCTAGCCAAGTTGACAATCAAGGTTAATCATCACAGGTACTAATAAACCCATCTATTCAGAAACTAAATTACCAGACCAGCAAGTTTAAGCTCCCTATGCAGATTCTAGTGTGAAGAACTGAAGCCTTTCTAGCCCTTCTCTGATGGAAGCAACATCTGATGGACAGCATGCTGCTAGCCAGTGACTTAGGGCTGGCCGAAGGCTCTGACCTTCTTGCTTCCCTGCCTTTGCAAGATGTTTAATTCCCAGCCCAGGGCATGAATGTGCAGCATCAAAGCTGTAGTCAGAGACCACAGCAGATTTCTTCCAAGATCATTCACTGTTCCGGATCCCCTGAAGACCATGCCTGCTGACACTCCAACGAACAGGTACAAAGCACGCCCACCTTCCCCAGGTGGGACCACACTTACAGAATGGCAAACATGGGCCCAGAGACACCTCAATCAGCAGGAGGCTTGCCATGCAAGCAAGAAGACTTGGTTCAGATCCCCAGCACGTGTGCAAACTTGGGCGCAGCAGCAAGCACCTCTAACCCTGGTGCTAGGAAGATGCAGACGGAGATCCTGGGACTCATTGACCAACCAGTCTAGCCAAACTGGTGAGCTCCAGGTTCAGTGAGAGATCCTATTTCACAATAATGATGATAGCGGCTAGAGAGATGGCTCAGCAGTTAAGAGGACTGGCCACTCTTACAGAGGACCCAGGTTCGATTCCCAGCACCCACATGGCAGCCAACTGTCGGTAACTCCAGTTCCAGGGCATCTGACACCTTCTTCTGTCTTCTGTGGGCACTGTACAACATGTGTACTTACGTACATGCAGGCAATACATTCATACACATGAAATAATTTTTTTTTGATTTATCTAAGAAAAATAATAATAAAAACGAGGGGTTGGAGAGATGGCTTAGCAGTTAAGAGTAATTGCTGCTTTTGCAGAGGACCTGGGTTTGGTTTCCAGCATCGATATGAGGCAGCTCACAATGGCCTGTGACTCCAGCTCCAGGGTATCTAAACACCCTCTCTGGCCTCTGCAGAGACCCACACACATGCACATATAATACACATATACAGAAAGAAATATACATACATATATAATAATATACATACATACATACATACATATATAATAATAAAATAAATTTTAAAAATAAGGTGGGGAATGATTAAGGAAGATATTTGGCATCAACCTCTCGCCTCCACATATGTACCCCATACACATGTGCATACCCCCTATGTGTACACCACCCATATGCATATCACCCACATATACACATACAAAGAAGAAATGACAGACATTAACATCCTGCCACACGTGTGAGGGTGCACACGGCTCTGTGCCCTCAGCAGGCACACAGTACACTCTTGTGTATTCCCCCCAACTAATACCAGGGAAACTAAGAAGCCTGGAAACCTGGCTGTGAAACTGGACCCCGGTTTGCTCAGGGGGCCCTAAAAGCCGGAGGAACTCAGGCTGTCCCCAGACAGCAATCAGATTTTCCTGAGCTGCAGTGACATGATGTGCTCCCAGTTAAATCTGGAGATGAGTGGCATGTATGATGCGTCCCTGCGGGGAGGAGGGGCTTGCAGTCAGCGGAGCCCCAGAACCACCTGGAAGAGGTCCTGCAGTCAGGTAGTCAGTATTCCAGGCCTGTGCTCAAGAATTCAATTTAGAAGGCAGGGATTCAAATTCCAGATCCTTCAAAGCCTTATGTCTTTTGTTTAGTGCCCCAGGGCATGCAGATGCATTGTATAACTAGGATTCCTCTGTGGCCCTTGTTTTTTTCTTTTTTTTTTTTAAGTCTTACGGTGTAAGTCAGGCTAGCCTTGAACTTATGATCCTCCTGCCTGACATCCCAGGTGTGGAGATTGCAGGACTGCACCATTATATCCAGCTGAAGCTTTGCGTTCACGATCCTGGGTAAGTCACTGTCCTTGGGCCTCGGTTTTTGCCTCTTAAACAATGGTAACAACAAAAACTCTGACCCAGTCCTAGGACTAATTCGGGGATTGGATGACATGCAAGGTAAGAGAGTGCTTTGCCAACTGGAAAGCACTACCCTGCTGGTTTAATTTCCTATACACGTCCTACGCTGGACGACTGACGGCCATGATTTCATTTAATCCTTACGTAACTTTTTGGTAGAATCATGCTGTTACCTTTTCTGTTGATAAGACGCAGGCAAAATGTATTCCTTGGGACCACACCACTGAAAAGCAGCTGAGCCTAGACCTGTGGCCAACTGTTATCAACCTGTGCCAGACTGATGACCACATAGGTGAGGACTGGTCACCTCATCTGGTCAACAGTCCTCCCCCCATCTAAGGAAGCCAGCAGGCATGTGCTTCTCACCTGGAGGCCTTCTCTGACAGCTTCCAGGAGGTAGGGGATGATGGAGTAGTTCCATAGGTCTGTGAACCATACTCTGGAGCCATCCACATCGATGGGACATGACAGGAAGAGCCGGGGACCTGGCGATGATAGTGAAAACACACAACTGAAATGGGGTGGGCTGGGGTGCTGGTCCAAGTTCCCCTCACTGGTATGATACCGGATTTTCTGAGCAGTGATAGAGTTGGTGGCTTGAGGGCTGATGGTAGGCTCTGAAGGAGATACCTCAGTTTCCTCACCCCAATCCTCAAGGAAACCACCCAAAAGTGAGGACAGGGTCTAGGGAGAAGGTATTCTGTAGAGCTCCTGATCCTGAGTTTTAAGAGAGGAGACATGGTTAAGCAAACAGGGGAACGCTCACATTTGATTATTCTGGTATGATACCGGATTTTCTGAGCAGTGATAGTTGGTGGCTTGAGGGCTGATGGTAGGCTCTGAAGGAGATACCTCAGTTTCCTCACCCCAATCCTCAAGGAAACCACCCAAAAGTGAGGACAGGGTCTAGGGAGAAGGTATTCTGTAGAGCTCCTGATCCTGAGTTTTAAGAGAGGAGACATGGTTAAGCAAACAGGGGAACGCTCACATTTGATTATTTTGAGGACTTTAAACATGATTTTAAGAAATGGCTAGCGACACAGAATGCTCAGGGGCCAGTGTGAGATGCAAAAGACATTGCCCGTGCACACGGTCTGCACCCTCAGAAGACATGGGTGTACCGACGGTCAGGAGGAACAAGCTCAGACTGGAATGACGAGGACAGGGGAGTTGTGGTCTTTTTGCCGTTTCAGTTCCTCAACTTCTGTCTGAGTAGGCTGTGTGGTACAGCCTCGGGCACCTGGAGTGGGACTTTTTACTAGGCTGTTTGTTTCTGCCCCAGCGTGGGCAGGACATATCTCTGCAGACACTGGTCTGAGTCCATCTCTGTTTGCAGGCGTCCCTCTGACCCTTCTTTATCCCTGAGACTCTGGCCAGGGTGTAGCGGATGGTGTGTGAAGGAGTCAGGGATCCTGGAGACCAACACCCACCCATCTGCCCAGCAGCTTGCCCCAGCTTGCCCAGCCTCCCACCTACCAATGGTGACATCCGAGGAGCTGTGTGCCTCCAGGAAGCGATTAAGGTGATGCCAGACTTTGGGGATCCAGTTGATGATTTTTACCAGCTCCACATTGCGCACCCGCCCACTGATCTCCGTCTCCATGAGCTTCCTCCTCAGGAAGCGGCCAAGGAAACCCTTCACGGGCTCTGTGTGGTTGGCACAAAGCACCCACCTGGAGGGAAGTCGGGGGAATGCCTTTCAAGCAGATGGACACCCAGCAAGGCATGGCAAGACTCAAGAACCAAAGTGGGAATGGAAAGTGAACATACTCATGCCAGAGGAGCCCCAATCCCCGCATCTACCAGACATAGGTCTATACACGGTACAGACACATGACCTCAGCTCCTTTCAGCAGCTGAGGCATGTCACCATCCCCACTTCACAGAAACACTGAGGCAAATGTAGGTCAGCAACATGCTCAGTGTCAAACAGCTGGTGAAAACATAAGACTAGACCCCCAGGATGGTCCAGCTCCAGGGTCTAAGGTCTAACCAATGAGCAGACAGCCCCTGTGCTTGGAGCCAGGCCTAGAGAACTCAAATGGTGACTGACCATGGTAGTCAGAGTCCACGGCACCAGAAACTCACAAGTGAGCAGAGGAGGTTGCCAAGTAAACAGAGGATGAGACACCACAGACTTGGATGCAGGGAGTCCCCTCCCTGAGATGCTGAATGGGCTGATGGCCGGGCTTGAGGAGAGGCAGGAGTGGGTGTGGGGTGGGAGATGGGGGGTGGGCACCATGTCATCTTTGCAGAGATGTCCAGGGAAACTGTCAGAGGCTCAGTACAGCCAAAGTTTAGATGTCAACTGTCAGCTTAAGGTGATTTCATCCTCTGGGCAATTGGGCTCTTTGAGGGACTCCTGACAGGAGTATTAGTCAGAGGCAGTGTCCAGGAGCAGAGGGGCCTGAGGGGTGGGGTACAGGCTGCAGGCAGGTGAGCAGTTAGATCACTGCAACAGTATGCCCCGTTACAAGGGGTGATGGGTTTCAGGGATGGTCAGGAAACAAGAGCTGGGCAGCCTGGAGGAGGGGGGCCCATGCTGTCTATGGCCGGAGTAGCTGACATTTCTCTAATCATTATAGCTGAGGCTACATGTAGCAGATTTCAGAGAGGCCTGCATGGCAGTCAGTGAAGATGTACCCAGGGTCCTCATCCAGGAGAGGCAGGCTCTCCTTCCACCCAGGGGCCCAGGCAGGGCTCAGAACAGGTGGCAGGTGCTGAGTGATGTCAGGGTAAGCAGCACAGAGCTGAGCCGTCTTGGAGAAAAGACCAGCTAGCAGGGATCTTGAAGGCCCACAGACCTGGGGACATTCACAGGTAGGTATGTCACCTCTCACGCTCACGTGGGACAGAGACACACAGCACAGCTCATGTGCACAGCTGGCAGGCCTCATAAATTATGGAGTTCCTTGAGCCTCCATTTCCCCGTTTACATACAGAAAGGCAAATGGAACGGACACACCAGGCTGCCTGCCCGCCCGTCCGTCCTTCCTTGCTTTCTTCCTCTGGATTCTTACCTACCTGGAAGAGGGGGGATGCCTTACCTGAAGTTATGATGAAGCTGGAGGTTGGGAGTGGACGAGGTAGCCTGGTTCATCGTGCCAATGATGTAAGGACTGCGGAGAGCATGAAGGCGAGCAGGTCAAAGGTGAGCTGGAGCCAAGGGTGCCCGTGCAGACGCGCACACCCCCGGCTGCGAGTGTCGCATTCACCGTGACACTGGCCAGGGCCACCAGCATGCCCAGTTCCCCCCTGTGTGGGCCCGACCCCTGACCCCAAAGCCCAGATCCAGCCTTTACCATTTATGGTACTTGCAGTTGAGCAGCCCGTTGAAGATCTCACCCAGGGAGCTCACGTGGTGCAGGTTGTCCAGGATGATGACCAGCGGCATGTCCACAGCGTTGTTCTCGCTGTTGCACTGGTCAGCCAGGTTGGACAGGTACTGGCGCAGCTCCTACAGAGGCCAGGAAAATGAAGCATGCACACCAGGCCTTCGCTTACCCAGGCAGAAGGACCCCCCGCCATGACGTCACACCGTGAACATAACCTGAAGGCCTGCCTGTCACAGGGCACTGGCTTGGTGATCAAGGAATGTTATTGGCATGGACAAGTAAGGCCTGGGGTCCTGCCTCCCGGCACTTACAAAATGGGTGGCTTAGGCCCTCTCTCTTTTTTTAAACCCTCTATGAGCACACGTGCATATATGTGTATGCATGTATTCAGATGTGCGTACATGTATGTGTCAGTGTGTACAGGTTAGAAGACGACTCTAGGTATTGTCCTCAGGAGCCATCTACCTTGTTTTTTGAGACAGGGTCACTCACTGGCCTGGGACTCACCCAGGAGGCTATGCGGGCTGACCACTGAACTCCAGGATCTGTCTCCATTCCCAGCCTTTATTAAAACGGACTGAACTCAGACCCTCCGTGCAAGTACTTTACTGAGACATCTCTCTAGCCCACAGGCCCAATCGACCACTTCTTTAGAAATTTCTTCTCAGTATTTCTGAGGTTAATCTCCCAGTATGCTTCATTGTTATCCCCATAGCACCCTCCTGAGAGCTGGAGCCCCAGGAAGACTGGAGCACAGAGGCCCCGGCCACACCCAAGTGCCGCTGCATAGCGCTATGGAAGACACGAGGACGTGCAGGGGCAGGCGAGAGTCCATGTGCTTAGGAATCTGCGGACGACCAGCTGCAAGGGCCAACTTTGATTGAACCTTGAGGAGTGGGTGGGGCACTGGCTTGGCTGGGGACTGGGACGCAGCCCAGTGTGCCTGGGTAAGAGCTACGTGTCAAGAAAGGAAGGGAAGGATGGTGTAGTGGGGAACATGTGTCTGTTGCCACGCCTGAGGGAGAACCTGATGATCTCAGCCTCACACAGCAAGCTCACACGGGACTCACATGGGAACTTCTGCAGTCCGAGAACCTGTGGAGTGAGGGACTGACGAGCTCCAGGTTACACAGTCACGTGACTGGCCTGAGACACCACGGGGGTGGGGGAACAGTGGGCTGGTCAGACTGGGTGTCTGTAAAGGGTCTTTACCACACCCACTTGTCCCAGAGGCTGGCCCAGCTGGGGAGGGTGGTGGCTCATCTACCTTCTGCAAGTATAATTCTGCAGGCCTCCCTTTCAAGTCAAAATGGTTGTAGCTCAAGGAATCCCCTTGCTGTCAGTCACTGCTCACCACAGCCAGACCTGCAGGTTCCCTGTCCTCTGCACCGCCCGCCAGGTGCACTGCTCAGCTGTGGCCTGTATGGGCACTCTGCCCCAAGGGAACGGAAGCCACCTGGGCACATCTTACCAGCCACTTGCTGTGTGGCCTCCCTTTGCTCACTCACACATAGCTGTTGAGAAAGACTGAGAGCTTTTCTCGCCCCACAAGGGTAACTGGTGAGTGGGACAGATTCCTGGCCCCACACAACCATGGGATAGGCCATGAAAAGGTGAGCTCTAGGTGGCCCAGGCTCACAGATGGCTCACAAGGCAGGGAGCCCCTCCATTTCACCTTTGACTCTTTTCTTTTCCTTAAGTATTTTATTATTTTTATTTTATGTGTATGAGTGTATTGCCTGCATGTATGTAAGTGCATCCCTATCATGCAAAGACTGTGGAGGCCAGAAGAGGACCTCGGATCCCCTGGAACTGGAGTTATGGACAGTTGTTAGCGGCCATGTGGGTGCTGGGAATTGAACCCGGGTCTTCTGGAAGAACAGCAAGTGTTCTTAACCGCTGAGCCATCTCTCCAGCCCTCACCTTTGATTCTTAAAGGTGTGCTACCTAGCACCAAACAGAGTAATCACCAGCCCTCACACAAATGAATAAACAGATGCCCCTGCAAACACCCTTCACAGCCCCCAGCCAGGGCCAGGTCAGATCCTATCCACAGGTCCCCACGGTTCACTATGTGGCTGGCCACAGGGTTCTGGAGTCTGAGGCCTCAACCTAAGCCCCAGTTCTAACACTTAGCATGGTCTAAACAGTGTTAGGGATATGACACGTGCACCTCAAGCTGCTGTTCTCTGCTCTGTAAAACGGGACAAGGGCAACTACTCCCTGGACGGCACTCTGTGAGGGCAGCCTGCCACTCCTCCAGCACAAGCCATTGTGACTGTCGACCCACTAAATGTTTTATTTGAGAAAAATAACAATACTTGGGAGGTACGTGGTAAGTTCTCGCTAAGCTGGACACACCTAGGAGGGACCTGAAGGAGCCACTAGCCATAGACACAAAAGAGCAACTGGTCTTGGCCCAGATGGTGCTTCTGACCAGGAGGGCTGACTGCAAGCCTTCCTTTCTACTGGTCCCATTTGACCTCTTCCTCTGGCTTTCTAGGAAGGCTAGCTTAGAGGAGCTGCTCAAGGTAGTGGTAAAGAGCTGACATATAGCAGCTCAGAATGATCTCCTCACCTTGCTGGACTTGTGGTCCACATTAAAGGTGGCGATGACCCCATCTGTCAACTCCCGTCCTTCCCGAAGGACCACGTACTCGGACAGCCGGTTGGCCAAGTAGGTTTTCCCGGTGCCGCTGGGGCCGGAGAGGATGATACGGCGGTGCTCAGTCAGCAGGGAGACATAGCGCTGCAGGATGGGCTTAGGGATCAGGGACTCGAACACCAGAGAGTCCAGGCTGTTTTCTGTGAGCCCTGTTTGAGAGAGATGGGGAGGGCTTGAAGTTGGGCAGACAGCAGCTCTCCTTGGCAGCCCACTCCCATCTAAGACCACTGCCTCCCAGGTACTCCAAAGGCTGACAACCCAATCCTTCTGCAGTTAGAAGCTACCCTCCTGGCCATGGGTATCTTTTGCTTCGGGTTCCTCCAGCTTAAGACTCCCCTGCAGTATCTGGGCCTTCGGTTCTCTGCAGAGCGCCGAAGGCTCTGGGCTCTGTGTGCCTCTTTACATTTTCCAGTCCTGTGGTATCTGGCCCAAATTTCTCCTGGGTCTTGTCCACCCACATCTGCCACGACCCCGGGTTGCCGCTTCCCCAGTTCTCTTCTCTCCTTCCTTCTAGGCACCTGCTTAGGTGTGCCAAGAAGGCAAGGTTGGATGCAGGGTGCGATCCTGATGTTGGAATATGGATCCTGACCAGAAGGCCTAGAGTGAAATGCTACATGCTGAGACGTTAGATTGGCAACAGAGCCACATGGAAGTTTTTCTCTCTCCTTTCCTACCTGAGAAAACCCCATTAACCAGAGTTGTTCACTTTACAAGAGCTGGTCTCAGGGCTGGGGGAACAGGACAGCTCAGTAAAGTGCTTGTGTTGAAAACATAAGGATCTGAGTCCAATCTGCAGAATGTACATAAAATAAAGCCAGGCATGGTGGCACAAACTTGTAATCCCGGCACGAGGGAGGCAAAGACAGCATTCCTGGGACTCACTGGCCAAACAGCCTAAGCCTACTGGGCGAGTTCTAGGCCAATGAGACCCTGTCTTAAAAAACAAGGCAGACAGTACCTGAAGAGTGATGGCTGAGGGCACATATGCACTTGTACACACACGCATACATGGCACCTGTACACGCATACATGGCTAGCCATCTAGAACCTGTAGCAATTCCATCTGAAAAGTGCCCTCAGGAAAATCAGTATGCAGGGGCTGCAGAGATGGCTCAGGGTGAAGAGCACTGGCTGTTCTCACAGAGGACATGGATTCAAATCCCAGTACCACATGGTAGCTAACAACCATGCTTCACTCCAGTTCCAAGGGATCCAACGCCCTCTTCTGTCACAGGCACTGCACAACATGGGTGCACTTCCACACATGCAAACATAACACTCATTCATATAAAATCAAAATAAATAAAAATAAGAAAGCCAGTCCACACAAGTGAGGAGGCAGAGCGCGGCCTTCATCCTGTCGCCCAGGAGCCTTCTCACTACAGCAGGATGGCCTCTAACGCAGTGACGGTTTGTTTCTCATTCTCCCCCTACAACATCACCCCCAAAGCAACAACTGCTCCAGGAGGAAGACCCCCGAGTGCCTTACCTTCTGGGGAGAGGCCTATGAGCTTCCTACAACCCAGCCCTATTCCCGGTCAAACCTACATTCCAGGGCACTGAAGAAATGGCTCAGTGGTTAAGAACACTGATTGTTCCTGCAGAAGACCCAGGTTTGAATCCCAGCACCCACATGGCAGCCAACAACTGTCCTAACTCCAGTTCCAGGGGATCAGACAGCCTCTTCTGTCCTCCACAGGCATTGCACGACATGGGTGCACTTACCTACATGCAGGCATAACACTCATACACATAAAATAAAAATAATAAATAATTAAAAAAAAAAGAAAAACAGGGGAGAAATCACTAACACACTTTCTTTACATATATGTTACTGTTTTGCATTAAGTTTTCTGGAGGATGCTTATACTGCAGACTGACTCACTTCACATATGAAGTCATGGGCAAGCAAGATGGTCAGCAGGCAAAGGCGCTTGCCACCAAGTCTGGCGACTTGAGCTAGATCCCTGGACGCACATGGTGAGAGGAGGGAACCAACTCCTGAAAGCTGTCCTCTGACCTCCACACACATGTACTCTGTGGCACATGCACCCCTCCCTTAAATTAAAAAAAAAAGACTATGCAAAGCCACCCCTTCCCTGGCACCACAGGAATGGATCACTACAGTGAATGGGGCCCTTCTGGAGAAAATCCTTGACTGAATTTTAATGCTTTGAAAGCAGAAGCTTGAAGCACTCCAGAACCTATGAGTTGAGTATCAGTACAAAATAAAACCTGAGCTGATCCCTACAGATGCTGAAAGTCCCAATGAGCTGACAGCAGCCAAGGGCCAGGATCTGTGGGATGGGGGTGCCACACTCCTTCAGGAGTGGGCCATCTTGTAACTCACCCCACACAGGTCAGCTTTACCCTTCAGTGCTTGCCGTGCCCACTGTGAAAGTATCCGGGGAGCCCAGGGCGGGAAGGGCTCTCATTCCGTGTTCATGTTACTGTTTCCATGTGCCTGGTGCCTCTTCCTGCTTTCCCTGTGGCAGGATTCTCTCCTACAGAGTTCCGACCCCTTCATATGCCAACGGGCTGAGGGCTTGTGACAGGGTGGGGTGAAGCTTTTCCCAGCCATGACGACCCGATGGTGGGCACTTGACTTATGTGGGGGTTGAGTCAGCTTTAGAAAATTCCTAACACCCTTCCAAAAAGTTCTCCTTCCTTTAGGTTCCTGAGCTAGAAGAATGAATCAAGGCTATTTGGGGCCATTAGACCTGGTCCTGACCACACTGTTGGAGAACCTAGATCTGGCTGTGCCTGAAGCATACTCTGGATTTCCCAGGTATCCAAGCCAGACATCTCCTGGTATGTGCTGTCCCTCTGGAGTTGTTTTGTGCCACTTTAGCCCAAGGGCACAACTGTGGAATCTGACTTGCCATCAAGATAAACTGGGTGAGGTCTAGGCAATTGTAACCACAGAGAGCGATCTTGATCGCTGCTGATAGGGAACTTTCTGGTTTTACACTGTCAACTTGACAGGCTCTGAAATCATCCTGGAGACACATTTCTGGGCCGATGAGGGAGCTTGGGGATCAGGTTAATTGAAGTAGGAGGACGCACCCTAAATGTGGGAGGCACCATCACATGGAGTGAGAACTGAGGCTCCATATAAAGGCAAAAGTGAGCCGAGCACCAGCACTCAGCCTCCTTCCTGGCTGTTCACCTGTTCCTGACGGCAGATGTGTTGTGACCAGCCACCTGCTGCCGTCATGCCTTCCCCACCATTACCGGCTCTTTGAACTGTAGCCAAAATAAACTCTTCCTTCCTTAAGTTGCTTCTGTCAGGCATTTGTTCACAGCTTTGAGAAGAGTAATGAATGCAGAAAATTGGTCCAAGAAGTGGGGCGACTACGTGATAAACATGACATGTGGTTCTGAGGACTTTGGAGTTGGGGGAAGAAAGACGGTGAAGTGGTTGGAACTTCAGGCCGGAAGAGGCCCAGAATGCCATCAGCAGAGTTTAATGAGTCGTCCTAGTGGGAACTGGAAAGCAGAGTACTGACAGAAAGAAACTTGGCCAATAGGCCTGGCCATGAGGATGCCCCTGGGAACTGGGTGGGGCACATTCTGCTACATTCTTGTAAATACTCTGTTATATTCTGTCCTGAGAACTTGAGTGGGGGCTGAATTTAAAAGTAACGGAGTAATGCCTTTGGAGGAGGAAATTTCAAGGCATGACAACATTCAGTCTGATGGTTACAGCTTAGCACTGTTACCCAGGTCTAGAGTGGAAAAGAACATCCAGTGGGGCAAAGAGATAGAAAAATGTCCAATTTGTTGAAGAAAAGAGCTTGGGAAACTGTAAAGTCACTGCTAAAGTACATACTGAAAAACAGGCTGTAGTTGTTAAGGATCCTCCTGCCCTGCACTGGAACAGGAAAGACACCGTGCCACAGAAGGGCTTCCCTGCTCAAAAACTGCCTGGGAAAGTGACTTTGCTGATCAGCCACCAAGGCACACAGAGGCCACCATTGCTGCGGTCCAAGGGGCCAGGCTCATCTCGAGCTGACAGCAGACCTTGGCAGCATCGTCCACGTGCTGCTGGTTTTGCAGGCATGGAAGAAGTAAGATTGAGGGGATCATGGAGTTTTGCTTCAGAGTTCCAGAGAGACACTGAGGTTGGGCATCATGGGGCAGGGTCCGAGTCCCTGCAAGTAAGCCACTGCATGGATCTCTGAAGTGGGGAGACCATGGAGACCCCAGGATGTTGGAGATGCCAGAACCATGGGGAATCTGCCAAGCAAAGCTTCAGGCATGGAGAGGAGCTGGTTCAAGAGAGAGAGTCTGTGCCATAGGCAGTAGAGCCCAAGGTACCTGACATGGAGCAGCAGAATTTGGTGTTTAACTGCCACACTTCAGTCTTTCTTTATCCGAACTTTCACTGCTAACCCCTTCCTTTTTGGAACAGGCTCTTTATTTATTTTTTCATCATATATTGGCAGTATGTAACTTGTTTTATTTTTATAGGGGCTCACAATTAAGAGAATGCCTAGAATCTCAGCTGAGACTTGGACTTTGGATTTTTAAAAAGTCTTGGAGCTATTAGGACTATGGTTATTTTTGAAATTAGACTGAACACATTTTTGCACTGAGATGATCGTGAGTCTACAGGGTCAAAGGATGGAAGGCTAGGCCTTAAAAGTGTTACGTTTGGCTGTCAAGCTGACAAGGGATGGACTTGTAATGGTTTATAACAATTGCTTATGTGACCAGATCTAGAATCACCTTGGAGGCAAGCCTCTGGGCATTCCTGTGAAGGATTTTCTAGATTACGTTGGTTAGGTGGGATGATCCGCTATGGGCTGGGGTCCCAGACTGTATAAAAATGAGATGGCCGACTGAGCAGCACTTATGTATGCTTTCTGACTGGGGTGCAATGTGACCAGCTGGCCCCCTGCTCCTCCCACCATTCCCTCTCCCCACGATGGACCACATCTTGAACTGTAAGCCAAATAATCCCTTCCTCACTTAAGTTGCTTCTTGTCAGGCGTTCTGTCACAGCGACATGAAAAGTAATTAACACAGCTACTAAGGAATGGAGCTTGCGACAAAACAACTCCAAAACTTTCCTGCCTAAACTTCATCGGGATCAATAAAGAAAAAAGCTGAAAGGGGTGGGCCTCGTCCTGGTCATCCAAGTCTGTTACCCAGGAGGTCCATGAACACAGAAACGAGTGGGTCAAATTTGGAACAGGCTGGAAGGAGGAGGCTTTTGGACACTGGGAGCTTGGACATTAAAGGACACATCCACTCACTTAACCAGGGCACTTCTGTCCACTCACAACTCAGATGCAGTTTTCCAGACTCACATGACTGTGATCCTTTTTTTCCATGACAGAACTTTGGGATCCGCAGTTCTGTGGAACACACTGTGCCCCAGGGCTTAGCCCTCCCGGGAGCTGAGGCTTTGGAAGGTGCATGGGTGATTTCATCCGGATGCTTGCAGAGACCACCCTGTAGCCTTCAGCTCCTCAGTTTCCCAACTGTAGAATGGGCTCACATCCAAGGCTGGCTGGCAAACGCCATTCATTGCTTTGGTAAAGTGCCATTTCAACAGTTACTAAAGAGTTATTAAAATTCCATCATCTCAGTCATAAGGCTAATGGGACCTTTTGATGCCTAATTGCAGTAATAAACTAAAATTATCTGTTTCCGATGGTACAACTTGCTTGGGGGGAGTAACTGAAGTAAGAGAAAAACAAAACAAGACAAGAAGGAAACCCACATGTCTAAGCACAAATGGAAGGGGAGGCTAGCATGACTCCTGAGAGCTCTGGCCGCCACAGCCTCCACTTACCCTTGACAGTCACCAAGATGGTGGTGTTCTCTCCTACCAGGTAGCCACAGGGAAGGAGTTCAGGGGTCTCTGAGCTGCTGCTGCGCTTGATCTCGCCGATACTGTAACCGAGAACACTGTCCGAACTGAGCCCCAGCTGACTCACTGGGTCGACATGAACGATGTATTCCTGGAGAAAACAAAACACAGATCCCACTGGAGAGCTGGCTAAAACCTGCTCTGGACTCCATTTTCAGTGGATGAATGATGGGTGTCCTGGCTTTCTCAGATGAGGCAGGAGCTAAGGTTGAGCTGTGGTGCTCACTCTGACAAGAATACTCTCAAATCCCAGGCCTCTTATGACACAGAGCTACTCACTCAGGAATGAAGAAAAACAAGCCCTAACAAGACCATGAGCATCCAGACCGGATGAAGGGTGCTCTCCCTACATTCAGCTGAAGTCTTGACAGCATGAGGGTCTGGGAATGATACTGAGCCATTCATGAAAAGCTGACAGGAGTCTCTCCACCCCTCTGCTGGCTCAGAGCAAAGACAGGAGCAAAGTCCAGGGGTGCTAGAGAAAAGTACCAATACAGCTTCAAAAGTATCTGTGGGTTTCATCTGCAAAGAGTCCCCTTGACTAGGATGGTTCATACTGATGGTCAATTGCCAGTGTCAATGCTGACAGGATCTAGAACCACCTTGGAGACAAACCTCTGGAAATGTCTAGGGGAGGAAGCTTCATGATTGGGTTAACTGAGGTGGGAACACCCACCCTAAATGTGGGCCGGCACGGCCATTCCGTGGACTGACTTCTGGCCTGAATAAAAAGGACCAGGTAAGCTCTGGCACATCTCCACTTGCTGAGTGTACATGCAGAGACCAGCTGCCTTACACGCCTGTCATCATGCCTTCCCTGTCGTGATGAACTACATTTCGTATTAAACAGTGAGCTGAAAATAAACCCTTCCTTAAGTTGTGTATATATTTATCCGTGTGCACTGCACGTTTCTAGAATTGCATTTGTGTAGGTGTGTGTATGCAAGCCAGAGGATACTCAAGCACCCTCATTTTTGAGACAAAGTCTCTCACTGGCCTGGAACTTCCAGGAAAGTGAAGCTAGCTGGCCAGAGAGCCCCAGGGACCCATCTGTCTCTGTCTCCTCCCCAGGGCTGGGATTACAAGCACACACCAGTGCACTAGGCTTTTTACATGGGTTCTGGGGCTCAAACGCAGGTCTTCATGCTTCCAAGGCAAGCCCTTTACTGATGTAGCAACCTTTCTGGCCCCAGTTACTTCTGTCATGTATGATATCATGACAACAAGAAATGTAATCAATTCAGCAGCAAAAAGGCCAATGGCTGTAGGTCTGTCTGTGAGGTGCCATGCAATTGCTATGTTGGTCCTAGCAACAGGTCTCTGGTGGTCTCTGCCATTTACTCTGACACGCCCCCGACACACACTGCTGCCTTTCTAATCTAAACACACAGCCTCTGAAGCAGAAGCTGGGTGCTGGGCAAGGAGGTAGAACTGGTCTGTCCTAGCCCTTCCTGACTCCTGCTGGGTTAACTCCTCTGTAAGCTGGAGGAATGAGGAATGTTAACCATGGTCAAAAGCACTGAATTTTCCTTGTGTACAGCTGTCCTGACCCTCATGCTAGAAAGGACACAGTGGTGGACTAGGTAAGTCAGGTTTGGAAGGCAGGCAGCAGAACCAGACTACTGGTCTACCTCCATGTCCTTCACATTAGGCTGGGGCCGTAAGCAGAGCCCCACTTGCCTCTAAATGAGACAATAAAGGGCTTAGAGTGGTCTCCATTGCTCCCACTCAGGAGACACAACACTTGGGGCTCCCGATTTACCTCAAGATAGAAGGGAAAACTTGAAAGCTTCTCTCAAATCACTTTAAGCCCCAGAATTCACCTTGGTCCTCATTAATAATTTTTGCTATGGCAAATACCCAAACCAATGGGATGGCCCTGCCAGCATCCTTGACACGGGGCGCTGATGGGATGTTACTGTCGGATACTCAGCAGCACTGACACAGGGAGCTGGGCCTATGAAGTCCAATCCTAAAGCCCCCAGTAAGAGGCAGAAATGTGCTGCCTTGGGTGCTGTCCCTCCAATGCTTATCTGACAAGATGGAGGTTCACTGTGAGTGGACCAAGTCGTTGTGAAATGATGAGAGCTGGCCAGCCACTGCCAAAGGCAGATGACAGTGTGACCGCTAGCCAATCTGTACTTATGAGGGGAAGACCAGAGGACAGGTCCTAGCAACAGAAGGATCTGGAGGAATGGGTAGGCTGGGAAAATGGCCCAGGTCCTTGAACAACCATCCCCTCCATGCCCTCCCCAAGCCCACAGCGTGGCTTTCTTCTTGAGGCACTTACTTTGAATAGCCGTCTAACCACCCCATCAAGCACGTCCCACTTTGTCTTCCCACTAACTCCAATGCAGCCAATGAGGAAGAGGTGAGGTCTGGAGTCCTAAGGGCGAGGAGACATGTACAGGTGAGGACAGTGGTCTGCTTCCTGCCCTGGCTCAGCAGAGGGTTCAGTGTGCCAAGACCGGAAATGAAAGTCCTAGTTCCTTCAATGCCAGGCATGACTTGGCTGGCAGGCCTTAAATCTTTTCCTTCTTCTCCTGCTAAAACCGTAGTGGGTCAGGAAGACAAAAATCTCTTCTCTGGAACCTGGAATCATCAGCCCAGCGCAACTCTTGTACAAGGCATGGGTTACACATCCCTTGACTGTAACCCTCCCGTGTCTGCCAGTCCCTTTTCAAACTTTGCTAAAGAACTCACCTTTTCTCAGGAAGCCTTCGGGGACTGAACTGCCTGGCTCAAAGACTCTGGACAGAACTTACACAGTGATATTCTCAACTTCCATATATTTCATTACAACTACTTATTTTTTAAATAAAGTTTCTCATTTTATTAAACTTTTTCAGAGAATGTTTCTATTTTTCTTCTCTTTTAAAAAACAACATTTACTACATTCCTTTCATTAAAAGTTTAAGTGAACTTGGTTCAGAAAAGTAAAAATTCTGGGAAGACTGCCAAAAAAACCACCTTTTTTTCTCCATTTCTCGTGTATCTACACCCACAGGGGTTAACTGATCACAGTGAGTAAAAGGAGCTGATAGAACATTCCATTCTGCTGGTCTTATAAATATCACACATGCCTGTAAGGTAGGAGAGGGGTAGGGCCGAATGGCAGCCGATCAGCATGTGGCAGCTAGGCAAAGTCAGCAGAAGGAAAGAGCATCAACCAGTCTGGCCCTGACATAGCCTGGCCCCACAATCACCTTAGGGTCTTGGGTGTCTCAGCTGAAAATTGGAGATAATACCCTGGTCAATGAGCCTCTTGTGATGCTGCAGTGACCCAGATCTCCAAAAAAATGTCACGTCTAACTGTTCCTACTGATGAATGTGAGAGTAAATGGCATGTAGAGAGGTCACTTGTGTTGTAAGAATGCTATGCGCATACCCTTGACCTCAGCACTTGGGAGGCAGAGGCAGATAGGTCTCATTGAGATCAAGGCCAGCCTGGTCTATATAGCAAGTTCTAGGCCAGCTGGGGCTACAGGAGACCCTGCCTTTAAAAAAGAAAGGGAGGGAGGTTTCTGTATGAAACAGTATATTTTAAAATGACAAGGAGATATTTTTTAAAGGTTAAAACCTCATTCAATTTTATGGAGGGAGGGAGGGAGGGAAATAAAGAATGCTGTGGAATGAATTCGAGTTCCTTTCCAGGACAGACAACACAGATCCCAGGAACATACAGATCTGGATTTAGCCTTCCAGAAGGCCAGTGAGTCAGTCACCCAGTGGCAAGGCTGGCAGAGGAAAGTCTGACTGCATGCACTTTGTTTTGCTGGGCACTCTGAGTTTCCTAGCTGTCTGAAACCCTAACAAGAAGCTGGCATTTCTATAAAACCCCTCAGCTGGGCATGGGGGTGCAAGTCTTTAATCCCAGCAGAAGCAGGGGAAGCTCTGAGTTTGAGGCCAGCCTGGTCTCTACATAGGACGTTCTAGACCAGCCAAAATCAAAGAAAGAAAGAAAGCAAACCAAACCAAACACAATAACAAAAATCCCTAGGTCTCGATGTGGTAATGCATTAGACCATTTCCCACTCTCATGGCCAAGATCACCCAGAGCGTCAGTAGGACTTAACTGCTGGCCGAAACACATCTTACCTCGGAATAGTCTCTGGCAGAAGTATAGGCCGGAACACACACTGTACTGGAGCATCAGCTCCCAGCCTCAGTGACTTAGGTTGCCCCACACCCTCCCCCTCTTGGCCACCTGCGATCCCTGAACTCAGCTGAGGGCCGCCCGTCTCCCAGAAAGGGAGGGTATCTGTTGTGCAGGCAAGATGAGACAGAACTGGGTCCAGTGAACTCCTCCCTGTGAAAGGTGCGTAGCTACCTGGGAAAATACTCAATTCAGAACAGCCATTTCTGAGGGTGTTCATGTTTATAAGCGTTTAAAGCACAACGCAGTGCAAGGTGTGGCTGTTTTTAGCAAACTTAGTCTCTTAAACAACAGAAAGGAAGTGCTATGTGCTCATTTTGTGTCAAAGAACTGCAGAGGTTACAGGAAAGACTGCTGAGGATTGTGGGTAGAGGGGGAAGTGCTCAGAGGATGATGGGTCCAGGAGGGACCTGCCAAGGATTGTGGGTACAGGAGTCGCCATTTATCTGAAGTTGCACTTTCTGTGTTTTCAGGAGGCTAACTCAGAACACTGTTATAATTATTCTATTTTCTCTTCCTAATTTCTTTCTTTTCTCCCTACCTGTGGTGCTGGGTATGGGGCCCAGGACTTGTGCATGCTAGGTAAGCACTCGGCCACTGAGCTGTACCCCTGCTCCACTCACAAACCTCTTAAATATCTAGTCCATACATTAAGCTTTATCCTGCATACATATATACAGAACGACATAGCATGTACGGGGTTCAGTACTCTCCACACGTCAGGCATCCCCTGGTCCTGGAACTCTTGTTGAGTGAGGAGGACGGCTGTATCAAGAAAGGTGTTAGCATTTCCCACCACCTTGGGTTTCCGGTTAAGTGGCTAAGCTAGGCAGTTCTACCTGGGGAAGGAACAGGCAAGCAGGGAGAGGGATCCAACTGACCTCCTTCCAATTCATTGCCTCCTGAAAGCTGACAACTATCTTAACATGCCTGCCTCCTTCCTTCCGAGTCGAGCATTCACCAGGGTCATCCAGCAACATGTCTGCGAATGAAAACATCAACAGCCTTAGGCACGTGAGGACAGCAAAGCTGCTTCCCGGAGCCCCTGCTGCCTGCGGGCACAGCAGCAGGTCAGACCAGGCGTCGGGGTGCAGGGGAGGTGGGGTGGGCACGGGGGAGGGAAAGGTGGAGAATGTAGTCACAGAAACCAATGGTGGGTGGGCCAAGGAGCCAGCTGATGATGCATCTTGCCGGATGGAAGTGCGAGGGAGACTCAACCAAACAGCAGCAGCAGCAGCATCATGGGTAAAAAATAAAAGAGCCAGCTTTGAAATGCTCACAAAGAAAACCCAAGGTGCATTCTGGGATGATGTGCCAGCCTAGAGTCCACCCCCACAGCAGGCAGGCTGGAGAGCCAGGACGTGGCCCCTACGGGACCTGCTACCGAGGGGTGTATGAGTCTCAGGCCTGCAGGTCAGCCTCGTAAAATAAATCAAACAGAACTCAGCATGATGGGCAAGGGGAAACCCAAGCTCATAGCCTGAGGAATTTGGAGTGCTGGAGCAAAGCATGGAACACTCTAATGGCTGGGCTCACATTGGTAGCAGACACACACCCAGACACACACTCCTATCACCTCGCCATAGGCTCTGTGGGCCTGGGCATCCCAGGCTCACACTGGAGACTGGGCCAACTGCAGGCCCCTACCTACCCTACTTCCATGAGTCACTCACCCAGGCTGGGGAACTAGCCCTGCCCAGAGCCCTACAATCTGCTCACCCAAGCTGAAGGACTCAGCCTGTCCCAAGTTCTGAGAGCTGGTCACTCAGACTGATGGACTGAGCCTGCCCCTGGTCCTGGCCCCATGAGCCATTCACCCTGGCTGGTAGACTAGGCCTGCTCCTCTGGCCTGTGAGCCACTTACCCAAGCTGAAGGACTCAGCCTGCCTCCAGTCCTGTGAGCCACTCACCCAGGTTGGTGGACTGGGCTTGTTCCTGGCCCCACAAGCCCCTCACTCAGGCTGGTGGGCTGGGCCTGCCCCTGGTCTGTGAGCCACTCACCCAGGCTGGTGGACTCGGTGAGGTTCAGGCTGTGCTGGGAGAGGCCCAAGGACTGCCTTGGGGAGGCAGAGATGGACACCTGGGAGGGGGCCCGGCTGCAGCCACTGCCTTGAGACTCCGATTTCAGTCGGTCATTCTCTGCTTTCAACTTCTCGATCTCACTCTGCAGGGAGCAAGGAGGTGCTGACTCAGGAGATGAATGGAACATGCCTTTTCTGGGGGAAGAACCTAGAAAGGCCCTGAAGGATCCAGGTAGCTAGCCTAGCCAAGACGAGGAATACCCTCAGGGAACTTCCCACCTTTGCTGACAAACAAGGTCTGTCTGGCAGGGCAGGCCGATCCTTTCAGAGAATTGACCTTTAAGAGACATTCCAAAACTTGATTTTCAAGGTCTGCTGCTGGAGTGACCAGTGTAAGAGCCTTGCCATCAGGAACGCTGAGTGACAGATTTCCTAACTGCAGGACTTCTCAGAGCCCTTAAAGAGCTGCTACACTTTGTGAATCTGAGATGGGCATGTGGTGTAGTTCCCAAGCACATCTGATGAAGGAGCTCTTTCAAGGAGCGAGTGTTCCAGGGAACGTTCTTTGGGAGGGCTGCTGTCCAGTGAGGGCCCACTTAGCATACCGCAAAGAACGTAATGCACTCAAAGCAGTGGTGGGAAAGAGCTCCGAAGGCTGGAATGTTGTCACTCCGTGGCAGATGTGGAGTGAGGTGGGGCCAGCAAGAACAAATCTATAGCCACGTTCAAAGGAGGTCACTTCCAGCTGCAGAAGGTGGAGGGGCTTGGGATAAAGGCCAGGCTGAGGCTTGGAGGAGGGGTCCGGTTTGGATGGATAGAGGATACACCCAGGGGAAGGGACATGTGAAATGGGCTGGCAGAGCATGCAGATCCAGCCATCACAGCCCCAGGAGGCCTGTGAGCAGAGCTGGAAAAGCTGGGCTGGGGAAGGCCACGACTGAAAAGGACCTGTAGAAGGCCAGGTTTCGAGGGCCAGCCCACAAAGAAGAGGCTGTGGGCAGCCACGTGAGGTCTAATGCGAAGGGAACATTACTTTTATACTCTGGACTGCGCTGAGCAGTGGAGAGTGACTAGAAAGAGGGCGGGAAAGCAGGGTGGCCTGCGGACCCTCAGTCACCGTCGGGCTGCTGGTCTGTGGCCTCCTGGAGCTCTGTCTACCACCGGCTTCTTGGCACTCACCTGCATCCTGTTCATGGCCTCTCGGAGCTGGTCCAGCTGGTGGGCGGAGCTCAGGGCTTCTAGGCGGATGTCCGTCAGCTTCATCTCCTTATCTCTTAGCTCGTTCCGTAGCTGCATGACTGTCTCAGCTTCACTGTCGATGCACTCGGAAATTCTACGGAAAAGGGGCATTATTGACAAAAGCGGCTGTCGATTGCATCATTCAGCGTCCACTGAGCAGCGGACCAGGCTAACCATCAAGCAGTGCTCAGCACCGATGGGAATAACCCGCTCCTACCGCTTCTTCGAGGGGCTACACCCGAAGCATCAGAAAGAAAAATGATGCTATCTATTGCCTATGCACAGCAGTAGAGACCAGAAAGGCTGTACTGCGGTACCCCCAACACTTCTAACAGGGTAAGCTGCAGTTGGCAGAGGAAAGCAGAGTGCCTTTTTGGGGTTGGGTACTCCCCAGGGAATGAATATATATATATATATATATATACACACACACACACACACACACACACACACACACACACACACTGAGGTCTCATCATGACACCCGATGTATTCTTTGAATTCTCATCCCCGTCAGAGAAGTGAGGTCAAGGTCAAGTCTAGAGAGATCCGTTAGTGTCTCGTGCCCTGCCTGTTCCATAGGTTCACGCTCACAGTACGAAAAGAACAGAGTCTGAGGTGAGATCCAAGAGGACTAAGCGCTGCCTGTGAGTACCACATCACAGCCTTCCCAGCCGCGGTGGGTCCGGGTGACTGAGACGCGAGGTGAGTGAGTGCTACTCAAGGAGCTGGGCTGCTTGCTCCACTAATTCGGGTTATCTTTAGAACTCTTGGCAGATCACTATGAAGTTGGAGACCTTGAAATTCATGATGAATAGGGGTGTTCTGAAGGGACCTCCTTCTATAGAAGAACAGTTCATGAATTCTAAAGGTCATAGGACTGAGTATTGGATGATTCAGGCTAGAATGATTTGACTTCTCAGATCGAAGATGAGTAGAGAAAGAAACAACCAGAAAACAAAAACTCCAAAACTGTTCCAGGTTTCTGGGTCTCAGGAGCTGATGACATCTAGGGTGACAGAGCAGGCAGCCTGGGCAATGGTGGTGATGGCAGCCACTCCCCAAGACTCGGGCACCGGCCTAGGGACCCAGCAAAAACTATACATGTGAAACAGGGTGAGGGGCTGGCAATTTTAACTGCCCACAGAAAACGATTCATAAAACTTTCCAGATGAAAGAACTTGAAAAAAAGCTTAACAGTTGAACGACCAGAACTTTGGGTGCTCTCTTCCTGATCTGAACCTGAACTGTTTTAAAGAAAGGAAAGCTTCTCAAAAGTTTTCAGCAGGCTGGGCACGAGGGCACATCCCTAGACTCAGCACTAGTGGCTGAGGCAGGAGGATCACAAGTTCAAGGACTTCGGGGTGCTGAAGAGATGGCTCAGCAGTTAGGAGCACTGGCTGCTCTTGCAGAGGACCCGGGTTCAGTTCCCAACACCCACACGGCAGCTAATAATCTTCTGTAACTCTAGTTCCAGGGAATCCAACACTCTCTTTTGATCTCCATGGGCATTCCACACATGGGTCTACTTACATACATGCACACAAAACACTCATATACATAAAGTAAACATAAATGACGTATATTTTTTTAAAGCTATCAATTGATGAAGCTTCTTGACTTTATTATCTTCTTGAAAAAATATAAGGACCTCCTTAAGACTCTATTTCTCTACACTGTGGGAAGTCCAAATGTCTTTAGGATTCAGATGACCCCTTTCCCAGCTCTTTGTACTAAGACTGGCCTGCGGTTTGCAAGGTTGAACTACAGAGCCATGGTTCGGGTTTGAGAGGTAGGCAGAGGGAGCTTGTGCAAACTGGTTCTTTGTTGAGAGGACGAGAGTTTCCTGATTTAAACAGAGTGTCACATCTGGATAAAATCCCTGTGTGACATTCCAGTCTTAGCCGAGCTGTGCCTTGCATAGATACAGGAGGCTCTAATTCATGGCTGAGAGCAGTCTGTCCCAGGCCTTGCTGGGAATTCTGGGTCTGCCCCCTGGTTTTGTTTGACCACTCTGCTCCAGGTGATGTCACATAACCTGTACCTACCCCAGAAAGCTCTCTCAGTAACCATCTGTGGATTAGGCAACAGTGGCTACTGTGCAGAGCTTGGCCAATCAGGGAGTCCACAAAGGTGCTAGGGATGGGTATCTGTCCACTTCCAAACCCCTTACCCCAGAAAGCTCTCTCAGTAACCATCTGTGGATTAGGCAACAGTGACTACTGTGTAGAGCTTGGCCAACCAGGGAGTCCACAAAGGTGCTAGGGATGGGTATCTGTCCACTTCCAAACCCCTGCTGAGACTTAATCCCAGAGCAAGCTTTAATGTTGTTTGGAGGAGGGGCCTAAGAAAGGTCACTAGTAAGTATTAGGTGAGGCTGTGTAGAACCCAATGCCTGAACCTGTGGCTTTACAAGAGTAATGAACCTTAGTGAAGCTCTCCACCACGCCACAGCCGAGTAAGAAGATCGTCCAAGGACGCCCAAGCAGGTGTGGAATACGCACCAGAACTGTGACCTAAATAAACTTCTACTCTCCAAACCATCCAATCTGTACTATGCAGTTATAGCAACAGAAAATAGTGCAAGACAAAAGGAAGCAAATTGTCAAGAAGCAACATTGTGCTGGGAGCTTGAATTTCCTCCCAAATCACCATGGTGAGGCCCCATGGGAAGGGATGTCCCCTAGCACGGAAATAGGGCCCAAACCACGTTCTTCCTCATTAGCCTCAATCGAACTTCAGTCATTAGCCCTACAGCCCAAGAGAGAACTTCTTTTCCGTGGGCTCCTTCTTTGATTAGACTGCTTTATGTCACTGAGGCTTTAAGTGCCTTTTCCAGGCTAAGCTCTGCTTGGCTCTGGTCCCTTTAGGATCAGGGCAGTTTTCAGCATCATCACATCAACACATGGTAGGTGCTCAGCAGTATTTTCTGAATCTATGTAGAACAGAGCAAGGCATCGGAAGCACTGTGTGACTCACCTTGCCCAGCACCAGGGTTCTCCACCTCTGAAATGGGGAGACGGGTACAGAGATCACCATGCCCATGGTCACACTATTTAAACACAACAGTTTGGGATAAAAACGGGAGAAAGGAGTTGCTTAGCTGTCGAAACCATGCTCTTGGACTCTACCCAGCAGGCAGCCAGTGCATGCCTTCCTCCTTCACAGACCACAAACTGAAACAACCAGATGTGTGTTTATTCAGCCCCTAGTTCATTCATTATTCCAGCATGTTCTGCTGTCTTGTCCAGCGGTGGGCTGGTGGCATTCCTCATTTTAAATGCCTGGAGTGAGGGAAACATGGCCTTTTCACAGCTGCCGTTCCCTTTGCCCACAAGGTGGGGAACAATCCAAGCTTAACCCCTAGGCTCCAGGCTTTCTTCTTTGAACTCCCTCTCCAATCTACATTTGCACATTCTTACAAACTTTTCAAGGTTGTAAATAAGCGTTTGCCCTCAGCCCACCCTTTGGAAAACTAGACCCAAAACAAACATCTCCAGTGTGGAATGCACAGGAAAAGGGCTGGGAAGCCGAGAGCCTGCCCTGCCCCATCCCTACAGGGCCGTGGCTTGGCAGGAGTGGGATTGCACCTCATCTGAGGCAGCTGTATCGCCACCACTCTGTCTCGTGACATGGCCACCCAGCAGCACATGGCCCAGTTTCTGTTCTCTTGGGTACTCTGCTCTGGGTTTCCTCCTACACCACTGACTGCTAGGCCTTGTCTTCCTGAACTGTGAATGTCAGCTTTCCAGAACTCAGTCCTGACTGCTGTTCATCTCCACACGGCTGAGAATTCCTGCTTCTCCTCAGTGGATACAAGCAGGAACCCGGGGCTTGCCGACACCCCACACGAGCGTCAGTAGCTCACACTTCATGTGGCTGAAGCTGAACTCGTGACACCCTCCCCCCCATCTGCTGTGGTTTGAATGTAAAATGTCCCCACAGGCTCATGTCTTTGAACACTTGGTCCCAGTTGAGGGTGCTGATTGGGAGGTTGTGGGACATTTAGGAGGTGGATCCTCACTGTAGGAAGTGGGTACCTGGGGGGCGGGCCCTTGAGTTTGTAGCCCATCTCCACTATCTGTTCACTCTGTGCTTCTTGGCTATGGATGCACAGGAACCTCGTACACCTGGTGCCGTCCCTTCTCCACCATGAACTGCATCCCCTTTACACTATAAGCCAAAAGAAACCCTTCCTTCCATAATTGCTTCCTGTCAGGTATTTGATCACAACAACAAGAGAAGTAATAAACCCATCACCCACCTCACCCGGGTCTCCCACTAGCCATCCATCCCAATGCAACACGTGTTTGAGAGTCTGTAAAGCAACAGAACACCAACCTCCAGAGAAGGATGAGAGATAACACAAGCCCCAGGAAAGTCTCCATGTCAGATGGTGCCAGGCACCCTGTGAAGCTGAGGAAAGGGGGTGGCTGGTGGTGGGCATTACTTCACACAGCCCAGCCTTAAGGAGCAGGTCTCACAGATAAGCTCATGGGAGCAGAAATCTGAGCAGAGGAGATGGGGAGCATGACCAGCAGGACAAGGTCAAGGAGAGGGCGATGTGGAGTACAGCATTCCTCACTCCTAGAACCCCAAGTCCGTTTACCCCGCCTTTCTTTCTTAACCTTGCCGATGCCTCCTGGTCACTCTGACTTCATTCCGAGCTCAAACCCCTCCGTGTGGCAACCCTGCCTACCTCTCTGGTTTCAGCCCACCACGTTGCCCCTTGGTCACCCCGGAGCAGGCAGGCCATATTGATTCCTCAGTTCACCTCCACATTGGTCTCCTTGTGCTGTTGGTTTCTTGGGAAGCCTATCTCATTCAGTGTGAGGCGGATCTGTGTTCACCAAAGCCCATTTCCTTCTTTGCTTCTTCTCCCGTAAGGGGGTATGGCCCTGGGTCTCAGTCAGCTGACTATAGAAGGAGAGGACATATGCCTCCTCCAGGCCTGACCTATGGAACCTTCTTATAGGACCTGGATCACTCTCCTCTCCTGCCCTGGCTGAACACAGCACTGAGCCGAGGACTCGGTCACTGCAGGATGCTGACAAGGACATTCTAACTGGAGCCAGAAAGGGAGAGTTAAGTGAAGCCACAGAGCTGAGCTTCTGAATTGGGTTGGTCACAGCTGCTAGTGTGTCCAACCAGAACTAACCAGTGGCTCCTCCTGTTACACAGCTCTATGCTGAAATGCCCTCTCTGCGGGGCCTCTCCTGACCACCCCATCTCAAGTGGCTGCACCTCCTTATGTTCATTCTCAGAATGAACTCTTGGAACTAACTGTCTGGCTTTTTTAGGCTTCTCCTATTTCAAGATTCTCTGGTTAATGCTCACCCCATCTCACAGTAGAGAGATCAACCGAGAAGGACCTTCCTTGGTCTGGAACACTGTTGTAACAGAGCTGGGAATGGCACGTGGTAGACTGGAGGCACAGGAGTGAAATGCACTGGGTCATGTCCCTGCAGTCCCTGGTTTCCCTGGGATGTTGTCTTAGTCCCTAAGAACTGTAGGAATGACTTACAATATAGACAGAATCTGGACTAACGACTTCTACTTAACCTTGCACCAAGTATCTACTGCTTATAACAGAAACAAGCTCACTGAG
This sequence comes from Nannospalax galili, assembly GCF_000622305.1. Classification (NCBI taxonomy): domain Eukaryota; kingdom Metazoa; phylum Chordata; class Mammalia; order Rodentia; family Spalacidae; genus Nannospalax; species Nannospalax galili. Next base: position 519,990 of record NW_008328488.1, read on the forward strand.
CCAAGTGCTCTTGGGACCTGCACACCTGACCTTGATCCCTTGGGACCCCACTTTGCCCTCCACCCAAGATAGTGAATGAATTAAGTAGCAGTGTGCTTGAATTAACACATCAAAGTTTGGAAGCAGGCGTACTCAGATTCTTTGAAAGCAGTGAGAACCGACAGGTATGATTGATACTGTGTGTATGAGGCATTTTAGGTCTAAGGATCAAAAGGCCAGAGTCTCTTATAAGGGTGGATCCAAACCTGTAGTTCCCCAATTCAGGCTGGAGAAACTGTTTGAGAAAATGTATGGGCGAGGCCCGGCTTGGAAGCACGGTTCTCTGAGAGCTGAAGAAACAAACGCTCTCAGAATTCGGGTCCACTTTTGGCCTTAAATGCTAAGAGGCTGTTTATTTAATCAGGTACGACTGTCATGTGGCATAGCAATGCTGCAAAGCACTCCTGGAACACAGCTCTGTTCACACAGGATGCTACACACAAAGTTCACAACCAGGAAGCAAAAGCAAACCGTGGACTCCTTCCAGTATGATCAGGTAGGGGCTGAGTTAGGATGCTCTGGGGTGGATGGGGAGACCTAGCCTGTCTTTATTTTAAATTTTAAGTTAAGTGTATTTATGTGTCTGTGTGTGGGTGCACATGAGTACAGGTGCCCACAGGGGTCAGAAAGCATTGGATCTAGTAGAGCTGGAGTAACAGGTGATTGTGGGCCACTGTATATAGGTGCTGAGACCTGAACTTGGGTCCTCTGCAAGAGCAGCGTACACTCTTAGGGGCTGAACCATCTTTCCAGCGCTCATGGAATCCAGTCCTGTCTGGTACAGGCAGCCTTTCTCACTGCTGCAGGAAGCCAGCTGTGCCCCATTCTGAGCCGACACAGACATCCCCACCAGCCCACCCCCAAGCTACTTCTACTCTTGACTCTATAGCCCTGTGTTCTTAGGCGAGGCCCAGGACTGCCTCCCTATGCCTAGATGGAGGGGCCGATATCTAGTGGGAGTCAGGAGGGCAGCGCCAGAGCAAATGTCTTATCCCTATGTAAATGGCACCTACAAACCTCAACAGGAGAGAGCCACAAAGCGCTTTGCATTGCATCCCTAGGGGAATGGCTCCTGGAGATGAATCACTTTATGAAATCCAGAGTCCTTTGGTAATGACAACTCTCACAGAATCTCTCCATTCTATCAACTTTCAGTTTTTGAGTTCTAACATCAGAAAAACAAACACCACCAAATTTTAATCAAAGAAGAAATGTATTAGCTAAGTCTTGTCCCTCAAATCAACCAGAATTTCAGCAAAACCTAGCAACACTCATACCAGTACACTTCCCCTTGAAGGTCTCAGCTTTTTTGCATCTGTTTCTCTTATTCTAGCCTTAGAACAGGGTTAGAGGACAAGAGCCATCATCCCCATTGGGAAGCAAAGAGAAGCTACATAACTAGCTGAAGGCAAGGTGTCTGCTAAGTGACACCACCCTAAGGAAACCTAACCTTCCCCAAATACTGGACACACACACAAAGTCCTATTAAAGCAAAGCCCTGGGACGCCCCCACCCCCAACAGGTGTTACCTAACAGAACTGACTCCCAGCCATTCCTACTGGAGAGGGCCCTTAAGGAGCCGAAGGCATCATCTGATAGACAGACTCACAGGGAGTTGGAGTGGGAATTCCGCAGCAGCGGGGTGGAGCCTGTGGACCCGTTGTGTGGCAACTTTGGGGAGGAAGGCAGGGAAGAATCTGTCATCTCCTCGATGTCCGAATGTGAAGATGCTGACTTGGGGGACTTCTTCTTCCCAAAGGCTTGCTTGAAGGAGCTGCGCAACTGAATACACAAGATGGTCAGCCTTGTGGGGTCTGCCCCCACCACCGAGGCCTGAGCTCCACAGAGGCATGCGCACACAAGAGCAGTTCACCGGCCCAAGTTTCCCCAACCAATGGCAAAGGCTCCTAACGGCTCTCTGGAATCAGTGCATTCAGGGAAGGGGAGTTATCTGGTGTTGACAGCTCGGGACAGGCCTGTGGGGGACATTCCATGCCTACTCTTCGTTCCAGAATGGATGCCAACAGCAAGACAGAGCCTGGCTCAGCGGGTGCATGTAGGAAGATGAGTGTACACAGCAACAAAGCAGGGTGCTCGGATGTGGAGACGGATGCGGATGAGGTTAGTCATATCAATGGATGGGTTAGCTAGGTATCTGATATTAGACTTGGTCTTGCTTACCTCGTTGACCTGCCAGAGAAAATGCAAGCAAAAACAGGGAAGGGGAGGAAAAAGACAATTTTTAACAGAGAAAGCCAGTGACAGGGAAAGCTTTGGACTTTTCAGATGCAACATGGCTCATGATAAATGCCATACACAGAGGCTTCTGGTGGGATGTGATCCTTGAACAGCATGGGGAAGAAAGGGGACATCTGCCTCCACTGTGAAAGGAAGGGAAGGGCAGACTGAGGTGTCCCCCAAACTGGGCTTCTGAAAGCTCCTCCTTGTCTGCACTGGCTGTCCAAACTTTCCTGCGTATCTGATCTTTTCCTCGCTTTTCAACCATCTCTTATGCCAGAACAGGGGTTGGGGTGGATGTGTTTTCCTCAGTGGCACTGGCCCCTCTCTGTACAGCTCTTTGTTGCATCTACTTAGGGGTTCCTGCTCTCCTTGCACAGGGAAGACATAAGCACAAAATCCACAGTCTCATTTGTTATTCAGGAAATCCATAGTTGTCTATGGAATTCACGAATCTACTGGCAGAAAGGTTAAAAGGTGTTAGGCCATTTCTCACACTGTGAGATGGGCGTGAAAATCCTGATAAGAACCTGCAGAATGCAACAGTTCTCCAAGGTCGTGATTAGCCTCCATTCTTCTAGGGAAAAAAACTCATATTTTGTTTCCCAGACTGGCAGGTTAAGAAGTCATTTCCTTTTCCTGAAGCCTTTTTTCCTTTCGAAAATATATTGTAGGAGGCCGGGTGTGGTGGTGCACGCCTTTAATCCCAGCACTGGGGAGGCGGAGGCAGGTGGATCTATGTGAGTTCAAGGCCAGCCTGGTCTACATAGTGAGTTCCAGGACAGCTAGGGCTACAGGGAGACCCTGTCTCAAAAAAAGAAAGAAAGAAAGAAAAAAAGAAAAAAAATACATTGTAGGGATTTTCTCTATAGTGAGTCATGAGGCTTTTTGCCAATGGATGTTTCATGTCCGACAAACTGCTCTTCTAGACTGTGGGCACATTTACACCCACTGTGCACCTGCCCCCGCCACCTTCTGCTGGTCCTATTTGAGACAGTAATCATAGGACCAGGGCTTTCCATGCAAGCCAACAGCTAAACCCTCTAGTCAAGTTCCAAAAAAATACATTGTAGGGATTTTTTCTATAGTGAGTCATGAGGCTTTTTGCCAATGGATGTTTCATGTCCTACAAACTGCTCTTCTAGACTGTGGGCACATTTACACCCAGTGTGCACTCGCCCCCGCCACCTTCTGCTGGTCCTATTTGAGACAGTAATCACAGGACCAGGGCTTTCCATGCAAGCCAACAGCTAAACCCTCTAGTCAAGTTCCAGGTGGAAGAGAATATTACTCAGTTTAGACAGAATTAAGCGTGGGGCAAGTGGAGAAGTCCCATTACCTTCCCCGTTGGTTTTATGGAGCACTGTTGAGAAGTAACTTAAACAACCTTCATTTCTTGGCTTACAGAATACAGCCACTGTTTTCTCTTTTGAATTAAATGATATTATTTTTAGTGTGTGTGCATATGCATCTGGGCACACAGATGCTGCGGTACGCATGTGGGAGTCAGAGGACAACTCTATGGGGTCAATTCTCTCCTTCCTTCCATCTTTACATGGGGTCCAGGGATCAAATTCAGCTTGTCTGGCTTGCACAGCAAGTGCCTTTACTGGCTAAACCATTTCACGGGGCCCATATTTTTTCATAGACAATAAGTCTCTAATCACTTTGGGAATCCGACTGTTTATCAACTGCATGTTAGAGTTGGCAACATTAGTTCATCATCTCTAATTATAGCAAACACGTTGCCCAGAAGCTGTTAGTAACTTAAAGAAAAAAAAAAAAATGAGCAAGATAAGAGGAGCACTGGACGCTGGCCTTGCAGTTCACCCCCAGGGTGAGTCACCAGGGACCAGCATCCCGAATCCCCACACCTCTACTGCTCTAGACCTCGCCACCCATCCAAGATGATACAAGATGGGACACAGACGACATGAAGGATGTGACGTCACCATGAGACACAACAGTGTCAGGACTGACTGTGGGGCTCTGTGAGCCTGGCCACCTCAGATCTATCTTGGGTGTACAGCCAAAGCTGCGAAGGCAGGACTGAAACTGGGCAGGACAGGTGGGTGGAGCTTCCTCAGGAGAGCAAACTATCTGCAGCACCACAGGCAGGAAATCCAGGAGCTCCTAGGATTATGGACAGCAAGCTCGGAACCACTGACCCCTAACACTGACAGTGAATAAAGGTGATAAAAAAATTTTCAGTGAAAATGGTTCATACTGTCCTAGGCTGGAGGGATGGCTCAGTGGTTAGGAACACTGGCTTTTCCTTCAGAAGACCAGGGTTTGAATCCCAGCACCCACATGGCAGCTAACAACTGTCTCTAACTCCAGTCCCAGGGGATCCGACAGCCTCTTCTGTCCTCCGCGGGCACTGCTCGACACGGGTACACTTACCTACATGCAGGTAATACATGCATACACATAAAATAAAAATAATAAATAAAATATTTAACACTCAGGTAAGAGCCAGGCGGTGGTGCACACCTCTAATCCTAGCACTTGGGAGGTAAGGCCGAGGATTGCTTAAAAGTAGAGGCTAGCCTGGTCTATATAGGGAGTTTGAGGCCAACCAGGGAGACTCTGCATAAATAAATAAATAGGTAAAGATTATGCTTAGGGATGAGAGGACTACTGATGGGTGTTTTGGAATGAAAAAGAAACTACTCATGAGTGACTCTGCCAAGAGCTTTGCTTAGCTCGGTGGTGGGATACTTGCCCAGAAGTTCCATTCTCAGCACTGGGGAGAAAACAGTAGGAAAGGTTAACTGCTCTAGTGCTCCGTGGCCAACGTAAGATAGGAAAGAAATGACACACAGAAATGAAGGATGGGAACATCACACAGTCTCACGAAACAGAAAAACCACAAGGTGGTGAGGACTTGATCAACGCCAGTGTTTTGCTGAGCACAACATTGTTTTGGTAAAAGTATCCCTAGAGTTCCCTTGGATCTGCTCTCAAAGGCCTGTGGTTGTACAGTCAGGAGGCAGCCCAGGATTTATCTGGGGGATAACGTTTCTGGAACAGACTGTCAGCCAGTCCGAGGGGTGGGGGGGTGCTGAGGAGGAGTGCTCACCCAGTTCTTCCTCTTCTTTTTCTTTGAGTCGCTCTCTATGTTGCTGCCCACGCTCGAGTGGCTGGTGGCACTGTTGATGCTGGAGACGCTGTCAGAGGAGTGCTGCCTCCGGATGCGCAGGTCTGCAGCCTGGGCGCTGCCATTCCCTAAAAGGCAAGGCAGGGCATGTGGGCCCTTGAGCCCGAACACACGGCCCCTGGAATGGCCCTTGAGCCAGCCACCCCTTGGACTCCTGAGCAGTCGTACGGAGACATCACCTCTGTTCCCCACTGCTGCTTTCAAGAGCCTTGAGGTAGGCAAGGGCTATGGTCAGTCACATGGGGTCTACCTCCCTCCACTTTACAAAGCAGAAGCTAGAGAGGGCCGAGGGAGAATTCCCCAGCAGCAGCTCCCTAAGCTGTGACAGGCAGAAAAGGTGTTTCTGAACCACAACAGCATTCCCCTGCACGAGCCGTCTCTGCCTCTTTGACTTGTTTTTAGCCATGCCAGGGATGGTGCCAGGCTTCATGCGTGAGCAGGGGGATCTACCTTTGAGTTGCACCACCAGGTCTGCACCTTTGATTTCCATGTTCTTGCCCCACTAGCCTCCCTCCCAACCCTCCATGTTATCATTTCCACCCTCTGCCTAGAAAGCACTCTTTCCCCAACTCTGTGGCTCTTCCTAACCCTTCCTACCTCAGCTCTGCCACTTTGGAAAGCCAATATCTAAAGATGAGTGATGCCAGAGATGGGAGATTCCTGAAATAATGCTTGCTGCTAGCTCTCCTGGTATGGACAGAACTGAACCCAAGACCTGAGAAGCACCAAGTGTACAGCCAGAAACCCTGAGGTCCCAGGCCTATTTCTGTCTCTGACTAAACTTTGACTTTGAGAAGCTTCTGAGACCCAGGGATATCCCTGACCCAGTGAGCAAAGGGCCAGCAGCATCTTCATGATGTTGTGGAAAGAGAGATGGGAGAGTTAACTGAGGAGAGCACTCAGCACAGTGCTGAGACATGGAGAAAGTGTTGCAGTGCTGTCGGCACTGCACCCAGCACTGGTGCCGACCCTAGTGGTATTGCTGAAACTATCACCTGTGTGCCCACTAACTGAAGACACACAAGACCCACACAACTTATTCAGGAGAGTTTTCTGGGGCAAGTAAGACATGCATTCATTCCACTTTCTCTCCCATAACCATATAAATAGGGAAGCACGAGAGAAGACCATAAACGTTTTGGAGCTCAGATAACAGAAATGTATTCTCTTCTGTTTTTAAGATGTTAGAGAAGGGGGCTGGAGAGATGGCTCAGCGGTTAAGAGCACTAGCTGCTCTTCTCTTGTAGAGGACCCAGGTTTGATTCCCAGTAGCCACATGGCAGATAACAACCATCCATAATTCTGGTCCCAGGAGATCTGACTCCCTCTTCTGGCCTCCACAGGCATTGCATGACATAGGCATACTTATACATGTACAGGCAAAACACACACAGACACAGACAGACACAGACACACAGACAGACACAGACACAGACACACACACACACACAGATTTGTCATAGAAGCAAGCAGGTGAAAGGTGCCTGCCCTTGGGATTTTCCCTCAGGTGGATGTGAGCTGAGTCGCAGTCTCTCATCCTCTACTAGGGAGGCTGTGGCCTGTGCTGGGAGAGCAGCCCGGACGGCAGCAGAGTGTGTGTCTTCCGCTGAGTCTCACCTTTGCAGTTGAGCTCCGGTGTGTTAATCACTCCGTTAATGGCAGCCTGGGCAGCTGCGTTCTGTTTCTTCAGCAGCTCGATAGTTTTTCTTAACTCATTCAGTTCTGAATCCTGAAGATGAGAGAGACAAAATGGGGACTTCCAAAACCAGCTCAAAGGAAGGACAGCGTGCCCTAGACAGAGGAGGGCAGCATGGATGAGCACCACAGACCCACCTCTTACATGGAATGGATCCAAATTCAGAGTAAGGACTTCAGAGAGCACATGAAAAGACTAGAAAGGGACCACGGGATCCACGATAACGCCAGAAACAGTACGTATTGATCTGGACTATATTATGACCCAACAGATTACTCCTAGCATTTAAATTCTACTAATCCAAGAGACAAGTCAACTTTGCAGCATTCTCTGAAACAAAAGGTGGTGCTTTTACACTGGCTGCTGACCCACCAGAGAGGGAACGGCGATCCCCCAGCCTACCTTCTGCTCCGCCGTCATGGTCAAGCTCTGAAGCCTGATGGTCATGTTCCCGAGACTTTGTTCAAAGGCTGCCACGAGGTGAGCCTGGAGGGGGAAGAGGCCTTGGTGAGGCAGGAGTGCCTGGGGGTGGGGGTGGGGGGATGTGGGTCCTCGGTGAGGCAGGAGTGCCTGGGAGTGGCTGGGTCCTCCAGAGGAAAACTCTTATGAGAGCCTCCTCACGTGCCCACCTTCAGTCTCATCCAACCTCGAGCTCTGGGACCATGTGCTCTAGTCTTTCCCTTGCTCAGATGCCCTGTGTTCCTTTCCAGAGCATCCTTCCTCCTTCCTGGAACATTTCCCCTATTCTGCCTTGCTAATTTTCACCTGTCTACCAGCAACTCTCAGCTCGTGCTTGGTGATACCCTTGAAATGGGTCCGTTTCCTTGAATTCATTCTCACAAGCCCATCATCCTCAATACGTGGTGAGAGCGAGGTTGGAAACACTGCTGGCTTCCACCCATCTCCACAGCACGTTGCGGGATGACCTTTTGTTTAAGTGCCAAGCCCACAGCAGAGGCTCATGGGAAACACATATGTAGAATGAGTGAACAAAGTGGCTGGCATATTTTGCTTGTTATTATCCTTGTTAATAAAAAGCCACTGAAAGGGCCATCTGCTACCTCCTCGGAGAAACCTTTCCCAGTTCCCCCAGGGAGATACTTTCCCCGAGGCTGCTGTGCGCTTTGATACACTCCTGTCAGAACAAACATCAGATGCAACATCTTATATGCTGCCAGGAAAAAGTTTCAAAAGTGGTCAATTATAATTAGAAATATGTAACCAGTTTTCAGAAGTTATAACATAACAATCTAAAACAACGCATAGCTTAGAATTGAGAAATGCGGTGTTTCTCTGCAGTTCTAAGGTCAGGGTCACATGGCAACTGTGTGCTAACACTAAGCCTGCCTGGTCCACAGAGCAGTGAATACATAATATGTCTATTGGTTGACTGGGGATTCAGGAAGTCATTAAAACAAAGAATAAAGATTAGATATGGGGGACTGGAGAGATGACTGCTCTTACAGAGGACCTGAGTTCAATTTTCAGCCCCCACATGGTGGTTAACAACCATCCACAACTCCAGTTCCAGGAGATCCAATACCCTCTTCTGACTTCCTCGGGCACTGCACAGCAGAAGTCCATTTATACATATGTAGACAATATATTCATACACATAAAATAAAAGTAAATAAATATTTTTAAAAAGAATAGACATGGGCCAGTGAGACAGCTCAGAGGGTAAAGGTGCTTGCCGCCAACCCTGACAACCTGAATTTCATCTCTGGGGCCCACATGGAAGGAAAGAACTGATTCCTGAAAGTTGTCCTTTGACTTCCTTCCACACATGCGTTTTTCCCATACATGGACATAATAACAAATAAATATATTAAAAAATTAGAGATGCTCTTTTTAAATATTTTTTATTATTTTTATTTTATGTGTATGAGTGTATTGTCTGCATGTAAGTAGGTGCACCTGTGTCATGCAATGTCACAGAGGTCAGAAGATGGCTTTGGATTCCCCTGGAACTGAGTTAAGGACCGTTCACAGCCACCATGTGGGTGTTGGGAACCAGACCCAGGTCCTCTGCAAGGGTAGTTAGTACTCTTAACCGCTGAGCCATCTCTCCAGCCCCTAGAGATGCTCTTTTAAAGGGTCACGGTCATCATACTAAAAATTGTTAGCCAGCCAGGAACATCTAATCTCAAACTGTTTTATAAATGGAACAGTGGCAGATTATAAAGTTGTAGGGAGTTGGGCAGTAAATGAGATGGACCTTCCTACTGGATGCTTGATAAAGGTTGATCCATGTCTGTCTGACTCTACTCTGGGACCCCCACTCCACAAGCACCCACTTGATCAGTGTGTTTGATGAGCGAGTGAAGGACTGAAAGCAAGCACGTAGATGAAGAGGATGCTGGGACACAGGAGGACGGCAGGAGTTAAAAGTCTTTACTTTCTTCTTCAGTGTTTTTAATTACCCACAATGCTCAGTGGGTCAATCCCTCTGGTCTCAGTTTTCTCATCTCTCAAAGGGGTATACAGTACCTGCTTTATTCCTAGGGCTCTTATGAGCACTCAGTGAAATGAGACAGGAGAAAGCAGTCTACAAACGGTGCAGGTGCAAAGCACAGGAAGGAGCGCACACAGGTGGAATGGGGAGGAATCGGCAGAGGGGCTGGGGCACAGCCTGGGAAGAAGTGAGACTAAACCATGCTGTAAAATTCTAGAGGAGAAGGTGACCAGAGCCCACAGGGAAGGTTAAGGTGGGAAAATGGGGTGGATGGGCTGCAATTAATGTGAGGGCTTGTTGAAGCTAAGACAGGACATGAGGCTAGGACCAAGTGCTGACAGGGAGCCGAGCCTCTGTGATGGCAAGATAACATAGACAATTTCTTCCTATGTCCCTCTGTATGTTCAAGATGGAAAAAAATGTCTTTTTGAAAAGACACTTTCATTGGCCTTCAACACAACAAAATCAAAGCCAACAGATCATCAACTCATCAATTTTTTTCTTTTCTTTTTCGGAACAGGGTCTCGCACTGCTGCCCAGGCTGGCCACAAGCTGGCAGTGATCTACCTGCCTGTCTCTGGAGTGTTGGGATTACAGGTGTGAGTTATCACACCCACTAAAGCCCATCAACTCAAGACAATCACACTGTGGACAGAGGAAACAGTGAGGTCAGGGATGTCTGAAAGAAAGCCTGCCATCTTTGCCCTGCAGAAGAAGGCGAGGTTAAATGAAATGACCGAATTGTCCTCAATTTCGATTCTGTACCCGACAAGTCACCCATGATTCCAGTGTGAACGCCTGTCCTTTCTGCTCAGTTTAAAACCCTGACCCCTCCAACACTGCTACTTACTTAAAATGCCAAAGTATTTTTTGCAAGCTCAGAAAGCAACCGCATTAGCTCTGGAGGGTCAGGGATCGCATTCTACTGGCAAGAGCACGGGCTGCTTGTGTGTCCTGAGCACAGCTATTAAAACATGGGGGGGCTGGGGGCTAGCCGGGGCCACACAACAGCCTTCCCGCCAAGCAGCATTCTCACAGTCCCAGGAAAACAAACACCAGAGCCAGCGGCTCTGAGTAGTCAGTCCCAGGAAAACAAACACAGCTTGCTCTGCGAAAAAAGATGGCAGACGATAAAGCACGTTTGCACTGCGGTGGAGTGTGGTGAGACTCAATATTTACTTTAAAACAATACCGGACTCAGTGACTTTTATGAGGTGCAACTCACACTTCTGGAATAATACAAGGGAGCTGATTCTGACCCTTCATGGACAGGGTAGGGCTCCTGTGGCAGGAGAGGTGGCTGGGAATTAACCTGAGATTACTGATAACTAAACTGACTAGCACTTGTTGATTAGCCAAGGGCAGCAATTGACAGCTGTCATTCATTATCACTCAGATTAACAGGGTCACTGTCCACCCTTCTGGTTGTGTACTGGTTCTGGATTTGAATGGAGGATCTACTCGGGGTACTCCTGCAAATTTTTGAGTAGGATCCAAGCCGTAGAATTCAGTTTTCATACATTGGTTTCTGGTGATTTTTAAAATTTTATTTATTTCAGCTGGGTGTGGTGGCACACGCCTTTAATCCCAGCACTCGGGAGGTGGAGACAGAGGCAGGAGGATCTCTGTGAGTTCAAGGCCAGGCTGGTCTACGAGTTCCAGGTCAGCTGGGGCTACAGGGAGACCCTGCTTCAAAAAGAAAAAAAAAAAAAAAAAAAAACTGAATGCTCCAGGGGGATCTCTGTCAGTCAGAGGCCAGCATGATCTACGTAGCAAGTTCCAGGTCAGCCAGTGCTACATAGACTCTGTCTTAAAAAAAATTAAGTCATGCCAGGTGTAGTTGTGCACACCTTTAATCCCAGCACTCAGCACTCGGGTGGCAGAGGCAGATGGATCTCTGTGAGTTCAAGGCCAGCCTGGTCTACATAGTGAGTTCCAGGACTGGGGCTACAGGGAGAACCTGTCTCAAAAAGACCAAAGAAATTTATTATTTATTTATTTATTTATTATTTAATTTATATGTGTGTGTTTGGGTGCCTGCAAAGGCCAGAAGAGTTGAATCCCCGGGATCTGGAGTTGTAGGCAGTCATGAGCTGCCTGATGTGGGTGCTGGGAACTGAACCTGAGTCCCCTTCAAGAGCAGCCAGTGCTCTTAAGCGCTGAGTCATCTCTCCAGCTCCCCCTCTGATGATCTTTTGATAGCAATACCATGGCAGAGGAGAAGTAAAAAAGGATGGCAAGGTACACAGTGGCCTACTGTGTTGAGGTTACGGATATCAGAGGTCTTCAGAACGTATGCGAGCTGGGGAGACCAAGTGGTGGCACAGGCGGCAACATTTACTGAGCTTATGATTAAGGGCAAGCCGGTGCTCAGTGCTTCATGAGCAGACTTTAAAGAGCCATACTTCCTGGCGTGGTTCATGCTCAGGAAGGAATTAGCAGGGTGAATTCTCCAGGTAAATGATGGCTTTGGAGCTCTGACTCACTCTCCTGGTCAAAGGCAGGCAGCCTTTGAAGTGGCTTCCCTTGTTAGTGCGCCTTAGAGTGGGTCACCCAGCATGCTGCTCAGCAGGCTCTGGTGCACTGATCTGTGCTGCTGTAAGGCTGGGCTCTGAACGCCTGGGCCAAGAAGCCTGGCCTCATAGTCATCGGGCACCTCCCAAAACCTCAGCCTTTGCCTTCTGAGCCTCGGTCTCTCAGGGTCACTGCTCCACAGTGGGGCTCCCCTGTGGATCTCCCAGACGGAGTGGAAGATCGTTTTCTCTGTCCACTTTTCTGGTGCTATATTTACACTACTTGGGCACTTTCCAAACAGCAAGCTTGACCCTCACTGACGGGATTCTCCTAAGGTTCAGAACTCCCGTATTAGCATCAGAGCCACTCATCCTTCCTTTGTGTTTCCTCAATACCATCTCTCTCCCCACCTTCACCCCCCTCCTAGCTGCAGGTTTTAATCAGACCTTGGACTTTGCACCAACTGTTCATTTTGGTATGATGCTGCCCACTCTGTGCACCCTTCTACAGGACATCCATCTGATGTAACCTCCTCTGGGAAGTCCTTCCTGGCTCCCTCCAAGTTGCCACCAAGACAGAGCTTGGCACTCCATTTTGCAAGGCCAGGCGTCTCCCCCCATATGACAGTGGCCATGTTCTAGAGGACTGTTCTGCCTCTTTGCTGGTCCAGAGTTGGTAGAAGAGGACAGTGACTCTCCTGTGCTATTGGACTCGCAGCCCAGCATCTCTGGCACTGGAGACAGTGGCTGCCCAGAATGCAGGCTGGCCGTGCTGGGCATGTTACCATGCTGGCCGTCACCGTGCCTGCTGTAATTACAGAGCACTGGGTATCTATTGGGGAGCCCCAGATTCCTTCCTTTCCCTGCTTTCCTCTGGGCCCCCCTCCACCTTAAGATCAAAATCTTCAGAGAAGGAAAGGGAAAGAAGTGAACACTTATATTATCACAAGCTCTCAACACCTCATAACACAGAGACAGAGATCACGCTCAGATGTTGAAGAACTCACTCCAAGTAACACAGCCAGTACCACAGTGGACATTCACATCCATGGGGCTAAAGCCTGTGTCCTTTTGATCCATGGAGATGCAGGGCCTTGAGGTGATGCTCAGAAGGCAGACAGTGTCTCCTGTCCTGCCCCAGCTTCTACCCTGTCCCCAGCACCCACTCTGTTCCATCCCTGGCTCCCACCCTGCTCTTTGTCTCCCACCCTATCCTGTTCGACCCCAGCTGCCACCTGCCCCTGTCCCACCTCTGGCTCCCTCCCTGTGTGTCTGCACTCACATTTGCAGTCAGCTGGGTGGTCAGTGCCGATACCTTCTCCTGGGAAGCATCCAGCTCGCGTCGCAGCTTGCGAATCTACAGACAGACACAGGGTTACCTGCTTGGGGTCCATTTCCAGACAGTTGGATGAAATAAACATTAATAGTGAAAGAGGAGATCCAGCCACAAACCATTCCTTACCTCAGACTGGCATTTTTCTTCTGGCTGTAAATAAATCATAAGGGAAATTAGACCAGTGAAGGAACAAACAACAGTATAGCCTGGCCAATGGGACCACAAATTTGGGAACTTGGGAAAATCTGGAAGTTTGATTACTTTCTTTTCTGATATAATTCTCTAAATTGTTTCATTCAAATCAACCCATTGGAAGGGATAGTATTATAATACTATCAACAATATACATACATACAACAGGATAGTATTTTAATAAATTAGGAAGAATTAGACTAACATTCCAACTGTTTGGGTTATGACGAGTCACAGGCCTTCCCGTAGACATGTGGTGTAGAAGGTGCTCAGGAGATGGTGTGATGGGCAGGGCCTGGCCCAGAGTCAGTGAAAATACAGGGTGCCCTATTCAAGTTACATCCATTTTTTAAAATTATGGTTACTTTATTTATTCATTTGTTTGTGTGTATGTGTGTGTTTGCACACCCATGGCACAGTACATGTATGGTCAGAGGACAACCTGCAGGAATTGGTCTCTACCCTCTGCCACGTGGGTCCCAGGACCGACTGAACTCAGGTTGTTACACTTGAAGGCAAGTGCCTTTACCCACTGAGCCATCTTGCTATCTACTGTATACTGTATACTGATTTAAGTCTGGGTATGTCACAAGAAATACGGGAGACGATATTTTTCTTTTTCCATTTTCTCCCCGCGCCCCCCCCCCCAGACCAAGTGCATACTAGACAACAACTCTATGAATAACCCACCCCCTCACCCCTTGGAGACATACGACACTAATGTGCTGTTGAGCTGAGTCTCAAATTTAATTAGGTGCTCTGTATTTTATCTGGAGATAAGTAGGGGCAAGGACTGCTCCTAGGTTAGTTCTACCCCACTTACCCCTTCTTCTCACTCCCTAGGGCATAAAAGTAGGGACAGAGCGAGGCAGAGAGGACTCAGAGTGAAGGGGGTTCTTCTGGTGAGGGGGACAGTGAAGAAGAACTTAAGTTTCAGGGAGTTCTCTTAGTGAGGGGAACCTCAAAGTGAGGAGGACCTCAAACTGGGGAGGCTGGGAGCCCCTGTCCAGCCAGCCTGGGAACTCCACAGGTTGAGAAGAGACTTTACAGTCTTGGCCCTGCCTGCCACTGGGCCCACCTGTCTCTGGGCTTTGTATACCCTTACTAAATGCTGCTGTTCTGCACACAGTGGAATCCCATGGGTCTCTGTGGCCCTCCATCTACCCAGTAGTACCCTGGGAATGAACTGCTTCACCAATCATGAGAGCAGTCTGATGCCCAACGTAGTCTCAACGATTTCTCCTCACCAAGGGCTGGCCATGAGTGCCCCATGGTAATTATTTGGCATCATGTTGCCTTTTCCTTCATTTGTAATTAAATTACACCAAATCTCTGGTAGGATGCACATTCTCAAATATCTGAGAATTAGAGATTTCAAGAGAAGGACCTGCTGTCCTCTAACTAGAACCTGTAAACTTTGCTACTAATGGGCTCTTGGATCTAAGCCTGTGGCAACTTCGGAGACCCCCCCAAAGATCTCAGACAGCAAATAAGACCAGGCCCACCTTAGCATTAACCAAGGCTCCCGGGTGCCATGTCCACATTTCACCAAGGTTTAACAATAGATGAGGGAACAGACACCACAGTCAGATGCGACCATTCTCGCAGTTTTGCTTGGAACTGGTAGACGGTCTTGCATGAAAGCATTAAATGTCAAAAATGCTTTTCCTGAACTGGAAAATCACACATAAAGGTAGTAAAAAGGGACTTATGACTAACTAATGGAAGGTCAGAGAGCCCACAAAATCACCTTGTTCAACTTCATGCCATGAAGGTACAACTGATTCAGTGAATAACCAGGTGTGTGCCCAAAGTCGAGGTGCGACTAAGCCAAGATTAGACCTCAGACGGGCATCCTTCCATCCAAATACAATTAAAAATTGGTATTAGGGGCTGGGAAGATGCCTGAAATAAAGGCATTTGCTGCCAAGTCTGACGACCTGAGTTTGATCCCTGGAACCACATGGTGGAGGCACAGAACTAGCTCCTACAAGTTGTCCTCTAACCTCCACACATGCTCTGTGGCACGCGCATGCCTACACACTTACATATATACACACAAAATGTAAGAAACAAAACAAAACAACAACCTGGTATTAGGTCTCTGATAATTTGTTGAACATCAACTGGTATCACGAAAATACCAGTTTCATGCAACACACCCCATCCCGATCAGCAGTCACCTGCTGTGAGAGCTCTTAGCTATGGCTCTCACCAAAGGGCTCCCAGGAACTGCAAGTGATGGTTTCCTAGACCTGTAAGGGATGGTTTCCTAGGCTGGGGGCATTTCACTCTCTGAATTGACAGCAGCCCCTGGATGCTCCAGGACAGAGTGACACCACCACATCTGCTTTGCCTAGCTCTGGGAAGCCAGAGGCCATGTCCCCAGGTGTCCCTGCCCTGTCTTCCTCTGTCAGCTGTGGGATCCTTTCCCTTCGAATCCACATCCTTGGGGAAAGCGTCAGAGCTTGGCATGTGCGATGTCAATACATGGTGCTGAAGAAGTGAATGAAGGTGTGAAGATACCAGAGCTTTCTTCTAGAAGGAAGAGCTCAGCCTATCCACTGGCTGGTGGCCGGAGGACCTCTCTATGCTCTCCAGCAGAAAATGTCATAAACAACACTTCCCAAGGGAATACACACATAGTTTATCCTACACAGCCCAGACTCCTGCCAGTATCAAATCTTCTATTTTTAAAACACTATTTCCCTGGAATTAAGAGCTAAAGAATTAACAAAGTGATTTTTTTCCCCCTTTGTAGGAATTTCCAAATTAGTATTCTCAAAATAACATATAGCCATAACACATATTATGGCACAACTCCAGCAGCACAAAAGTTCAAAATGTACTTGCTTATCCCTGGCTCTGCTGACAGTCCCTCACTGAGGACAACAGTCAGGACGAACTGTGCAGTGTGCTTACTGCATCTCAAACCTGCCTTTAATCAATTTCATTTTATTAGTCAGGGTCTTATGCACCACAGCCCGGCTCTGAAGTCACCACGTATGTAACTCCTGCTGTACTTCCAGGTACCGAGAGCACAAACGTGCCGGCCACCCTTCCCCCACTTTGTGCTGTGTTGGCAATTGAATCTAGAGCCTCATGAGTGCTGGCTACATCCATGGCTCTTCAAGCCTGCTTTCTGAGGACCATTATGTGCTAGGCACTGGCCCTGGACTAGGAGTGAAAACAGACTCCTTGTCCTCCAGGAGCCTACGTTGTAGTGAAAGTTCTCTTCAGAACATCCAATCCTGTTACTATTCTCAATGCTGTTCCTTCTACTCTACAGAAAAAAGAGAGCCAGGCAGAGGACTTATAAACTACTTGGGGTGTGGTGTGTGTGTAATGTGTGTGTGGTGTATTCATGTGTGTTTGTGTATATGCACATGCAGGGGATGTGCACACACGTGTGTTCATGTATATGCACATGCGGGGGATGTGCATGCACACGCGTTCATATATATGCACATGTGGGGATGTGCACGCAGTGTGCTCATGTATGTGCACATGTGGGGGACGTGCATGCACGTGTGTTCATGTATGTGCACATGTGGGGATGTGCACGCACATGTGTGTTCATGCATGTGAAGGCCGGTCGTGGAGGCTGGGTGTCTTGCTTTGTTCTCCATCTTACTTTTTGACACAGGGTCTCTTACTGATACTGGAGTTCACCAATTTGGCTAGAACAGCTAGCCAACGAGCTTCAGGAATCCACCTAGCTCTGCCCTTCAGCACTCGGGTTACAGGTGCTGGGGATCCGAATTCATGATGGTACCAGTACTTTACCCTCTGAGACATTCCTACAGCCCCAGTGGGGGATGTGGTAATTAATAGCTGTTTGTGAATTTCAAATCTTTTTCTCCAGGGCCTTGGTCCCCTTCTAACAGGAATGGTCTCTCCAGATGTTTATTTTCCTCTTGACATACTTGATGAAGAAGGTGGGCGCTGGTGAGCACAGCCACAAAGCGTCGACTTACACTCACCGTGGAGTAGATGGATGATGTACTGGAGACCAAGGAGAGTGAGGATCCATGAACTGTTGGAAGCAAAAAAACCGAGGTCAAGGGCATAGCCTGTTGCCACAAGGGAGAAGAGAGCAGGGAGGCAGAGGTCAGAGACTCAGGACACTGCTGGCTCAGGCTGGCTGATACTACCTTGACCCAACACTTCCTGGGTTGGAGACAAGCCAGCACCAGATATGAAGTAATTTGCTAATGAAGCTATTTCTGTAGCACCACATTTTCTGAACTAGCAAAGTAACACATGATTCCAGAATCATCATATTTGAGTAACAAGGGTTCATATCTCCAAAGGTTCAAGCACAGATCGGTGTTGGAGTGTATTCCTGCTGTAGCCTGTCGGGACTCGCACTGCCTGGAGGCCACCTGTGCCGTTCCAGAGAATCACACCCACTCTTTCTCCAAGGCCCTCCCCTCCGGTTGCATGGTACGTCTGTTCATTTCAGTAGACTCTGCTTCTTGGAGATGCAAAATAATGAGATGATCATTTTGAATCTAAGAACCTTTTGGCCGCAATCAACTCATGTAATAGAGCCTTTCTATCATGTCTACACAGTGACAGGTGTTCTCTTTCCTGCTGTACCAGTGGACTTTGACTCTGAACCTCAGTCGTTACCCTGAGCGCCTCTTCCCATCTCTAGGTGATCACTGCCAGCTTGCACTTTAGGATGCTCCTTCCCAGGACTGGTAGCCAGGCTGCCTTCTCTTTGGGAACCTGCTTCTTACTTTCTTGGCAACCTTTTGACAACTTGTTTGAGAGACAGAACTAGTCCTACACCCAGACGTGGCAGGCCTTTTTAACTGGGTACAGCTTTCCTGACCACAGGCGGAAAGCAGTCTGCCCACGCAGTCCACCCACATGGGAGCGCAGCCCGAAGCCAAGGCAGAGTCCGGGAGCACACCTTTCCACACACGCTGCACTGACCTCACCTACCACCCCAGCACTGTGCTCAATGCCACTTAGCAGCCGGTAGAAGCAGCCTGCCAGCAAGATAACCAACTAGTTCTGCCCACACTCAGGAGTCTGCTGTGCCGTTTCCCACAGACCACCCCGGACGCCCAAGCTTCCCTTTTCCCACATGCACCAATCACACCCTTCCTTCCTGGGTAAGCCCCGGTTCCTATTTTCCCTCCTTAGAGTCTCTGCCTATGCAGTTGTCTACGACACCTCGGAGCACTACCTGCCCGAATCCAGAGCAGCCCAAGAGCAACTTACCCAGGATTCTTCCCTCATCTTCTGTGACCACAGCCCTCTGCTTTGCATCCCGGCAGCTCCCCCGATCGATCAGTGCCTGTGTCCCCTGCATTCATAGTCACACTTCGTGGTAACTCGGGGTTCTAGGCCTCCTCCCTAGTCCTTCCAACAAACGTGACCAAGCTGATTCGTGCCCCATAAAAAGCATCTCAAGGCATTAATGGCCAATAATGGCTTTCTTTCTTTCTTTCTTTCACTAACATGCCCACACATTCAGAGAGCCCTCTCTAGCCTAAGGCACCTCTTTCTGCCTCACATGAATGATGGCCAAAGGGCAAAGCACCCTGGAGGCTGGGCCAGAGGCCAGCTCAGAGGCCTGCACTGGCTGCCAGCCCTGGCTGCTGTCTAGCTCTGATTCTCCTACCTCATACACATCAGCTTCCCAGTAGTCTGGATCAGCGTGGGGACTCAGAGAGAGGGGGCACATCTGGCAGGCTTCAAGTAGAGCTCATTACTTTTTTCTGTAATTAACCCCTCTCACTTGGTAAACAGCAACAGCAAAGCTTTGGTCTAAAGAAACAGCCACCTTGACTTCCTGAACCCACACAAACCTGAATGTGGCTTGCCTGAACCCATGTGGTTGGCCAACCTTCAAGAGAACTGAGCCAGGTCAGAGCCTGGGGGAAGGGCATGGAGCTCCTGGACCATGACTGCTTTAGCCCCAAACCCACCAAAACATGCGTGTACTTCTCGCCACACCTCCAAAAGTCTACAGGTGGAGTCACAGAGAAGGTCTAAAAGCAGAGTTGACTTAAGGCCACATAGCAATTCAAGCACAGGATCTGCTGACCAGAAGTCTGAACACAACTCTGCTCTTGCTGGGCTCTGTTGTGAGCTGATGAGATGGCTCAGAGGGTAAAGGAAGGCATGTGCTACTTAGTGTTTTGTTGACTTGACACAAACTAGGGTCACACGGGAGGAGAGAACCTCTTTCGAGGAACTGCCTCGGTCAGACTGGCTTGTGCACATGTCTGTGGGGCATTTTCTCCATCGTTAATTGATGTGGGAGGGCTGAGCCCACTGTGGGTGGTGCCACCCTTGGGCAGGTGGGCCTGGGCTATAAAGAAAGGGAGCTGAGCAAGCCAGGGGAAGCAAGCCAGTACACAGTGCTCCTCAGTGCTCTCTGATTCCGTTCCTGCCGTGGCTTCCCTTGAGGATGGACTGTACTGTAAGCTTTAAGATGATATAAACTCTTTTCCCTCCAAGTTGCTTTTTGGTCATGGTGTTTTTCACAGCAACAGAAAGTAAACTAATGCAAGGGGCTGGCTGCCAAGCATGACGACCTGGGTTCATTCCCCAGCACCTTCATGGTGGAAGGAAAGAACTGGCCTGTGACATTGATCCTCTGACTTCACATGCATGCCGTGGCATGTATGCATGTGTGCACCCATATACATACACACACCATGAACAAATGTAATTTAAAAATTAAAATTAAAAAGAAATTTTTGATGTGCTATGGAGGGCTTTCCTAATCCTGTTCTGTAACCTACCCACAGGCACACAAGCAGGGAGGTTGCCGGAGAAAGATGCTGCTGTAGGCGGGGTAGAAGTCCCTGACAGATGGGAGAGGGTAGCACACAGCAGAGGCGGGCCTGTACCCCTGACACCACGTGTGAGCATCTCACACTTAACCCACACACATCTGTTCCCTAACTGAAGCGGGCTCTCATTCCGCCTACTGCCTGGAGTGATCCTCATCTCAGAGACCTGGAGGTAACAATCCAGACATGCAGGAGTGCCTGCCCCATTAACAAACAAGTGGATTAGGGTCCATAGCGGCCAAGTGACTGGGCCAAGCACACACAGCTCTTGGCCCTGAGAACGGCCTCTCACTGCTGCTGCACACCCACTGTGGATGGTGCCAGGGAGAGTAACGGAGAGGACGGCCCTGGCTCGCAGCCACCAAGGAAATCAAACAAAGCACCTCAAGCAGGCAAAATAAAAGAAGCTGGGGGAACTAACGGCAAGGTAGGACTGGGTAAGAGGAGGCCGGAGACCCTGTTCTGGTTGAAAGTCACTCCTGCACCCATGTTATGCAGTGCCCACAGAGGTCAGAAGAGGACGTCAGATCCCCTGGAACTGGAGTTACAGACGGTTGTTAGCCGCCATGTGGGTGCTGGGAATTGAGCCCATGTCCTCTGCAAGAGCAGCCAGTGCTCTTAACTGCTGAGCCATCTCTCCAGCCCCAGAGGCAACATTTCTAACAATAGCTCCCACTGGCTGAGGATCTACAAAAAGTCCCTTTCAGAGTCAATTTACTAAGTGTGTTTCCGCATTTACCTCCTCCCCTACACCTGAGGGCCTGAAGCAGGTACCATTCCTTCTCAGATATTAGAGAACAGGAAAGCCTATCGGGGTCAAGTCTTTCCCCAAAGATAACTGCTAACTTAGAGGTGCCAGGACTTGATGACAACTGGACCACAGGCTAGGACGCAAGTTGCAAGCACTGGCTCTTGCCCATGGGTCTGGCAGCGGCTAGGTCAGGGTTCCTGTGTGGCATGTTGTACTTACTGCCTCTTGGTGCTCTCTAGTAAAATCATGAGTGTTGTTTTTTCTTCTAACAACATCTACTCTAAAGATTTATGTTTATTTTTCATTATGTATCTGCATGTGTGTCTGTGTGTGGATATGTACATGTGAATGCAGGTACCCGTAGAGGCCAGAAGAGGGTGTCAGATCCCCTAGATCTGCAGCTACAGACAGTTGTGAGTCACCTGACTTGGGTGCTGGGACTCAAACTCAGGTAGTCTGCAAGACCAGCAAGCCCTCTTAACCACTGAGCCATCTCTCCAGCCATGACATCCATTTTAAAGACACCTCCAGCATCTAAGTATACATATTAAAGCTGACTTTGAATCTGCATCATGCCTCTGATGGTAATTTACTTGAACTATGTCAAAAGGTTGCACCAGGGCCATGAACACCTAATCTACACACTTCTGATTCACACCTCAGGAATGCAAAGTTGGGGGCTGGAGAGATGGCTCACTGACTGTTCTTGCAGAAGACCTGGGTTCAAATTCCAGCACCCACATGGTGGCTAACATCCACCTATAACCCCAGTTCTAGGGTATCCAACACTCTCTTCTGTTCTTCTTGAGTATTGCATGACATGGGTGCACTTACATACATGCAGGCAAAACACTCATACACATAAAATAAAAATAAATAAAATTTTAAAAGGGGCTGGAGAGATGGCTCAGCAGTTAAGAGCACTAGCTGCTCTTCCAGAGGACCTGGGTTTGATTTCCAGCCCCCACATGGCGGCTAACAGCCATCTGTAATTCCAGTTCTGGGGATCTGATGCCCTCTTTTGATCCTTCTGGGCATTACACAGCATGGGCGCACTTACCCACATTCAGGCAATATACTCAAGACACAGAAAATAAAGTTAATAAATAAAATATATAAAAAGACTCCAAAGTACTCGTTAAAAATTGTACAATCTCACAAACACTTGTGCTAATGTTCCCTGAAGTTCCATCTTGCTTCATGGCACAGAATAACCTGTCTGATACCAGGAGGTTCTATTTGATCGGGTCTGAGATCCAACAGATTTTCCCCCTAGTTAATCCCATAATACTGGCAATTTATTAATTCAAAAGGAAAAAAAGTCTATACTCAAAGGAATTAAAGACCTTTAACTACACCAATCTGATGCTGTCGTTCCTGAAGATGAAGTCCCCACACCTTCGTGGCCCATGACATGAATCTTCTCCCACAAAGTTCTGACCTCACCTTCACCCTTCAGTTCCCTGCCATCATGAATCACTGGGTCACGAAAGTTGAGGCGCTGCTGATGGTTAAGCACTTTTTATTTGTGTCATTTGATGGCCCAGATATTTTGCAATTGTGCTATATGTCAGCCTGATTCCAGATGGACTACTGCCTACAAGCTGGCTGAGGGCGAGTCTGTAATGGTCCCTATTCTTTCTTTGTGAGGTATTCTTTGTGAGGTCATGTGCACTTGTCAGGACAAGGCTTGGTGCTCCTCCCTCAGGCACACACGACAGGGTGAGGACAGCACAGGACACACTCCTTCTAGGAGTCGTCCTCAGCAACAGTGGGAGGCACTCTGGGGTGATACCTGACCAGCCACGGACTAGGAAGAAAGCTCAGCACGCACTGTCTCCTCATTGCCTTCAGGTCGGCACATGTCCCACTGTGCTGCTCAGAGTTGTTACAGCGTCAATTTCTAGCTCTTAAATCTAGCAAAAGCCCCTTGTCACTCGGGCTCCTCCCCTCAATCCTCCTGCCCAGTGGTTGCCTTATATGGGTTTACAGGCTTACTCTGATCGCTAATGTCACTGAAGGCATAAATCTGGGGAGAGCCCTAAGTCACCAACATTAGTCAGGAAGCAACTGGTCTATCACTAAAGCCTTTAAAACTCTCCTTAAAAACCACAGTGGGCAGCTGAAGGCTACATATTGTTCTTCTTTCCTTCTGACTTGAGATTTCCTATTGGGAGTCTTATCCCCCAGGACTGGGAGCCAAGGGGAGCATCTAGGACTCACCCCTACAGTCTGTCCTGTCACTGAAAGAAAGGCACAGAGAGAGACAGGGTTCCCCTCCTGCGCTCCACCACCCCAGAGTCCTCCCCATGGCTTAGAGCCTCCAGGAAGCCAATGGGACGGCATGTCTACAGGCTATGACACGCCGTAGCATTCCTGTGCTAACGTTTATGTGTATTATTTCAAACTTCCATGAACTGAATGCTGTTATTATTTTCATTTTAACAAAGAAAAGAGACAGAGAGGTGAAACAATTTGCCTGAGTTCTCATACCCAAGGGGGAGCAGGGCTGGAGTCCAACCCTGGCCAGCTGGACTCCCCTCCTTCATCACCACAAGCATCCCACAAGCCAGTGGGGATAAGGGCTCCTCCAACTCAACAGCTCAGGGGAAGGAACAGAGGCAAAAACAAGTGGTGTGAGTTATACATGAGGATGGCTGACAGAGCTGCCCATGGAACCCTCCTTCCATGCTCTGATTAAAACGAACAAAACCATAAACTTCCACAGCCAGCAACCAAAGAAGGAAAAAGCAAAACTGAAAGTCTGCTGGACAAGCCAGGAGACACTGGAGGAGAACGGGCTGCCTGCCCCTGAAGCCTCAGGGCACAGGGAGATGAACTCTCAAGTGAGGCTCTCTCCGAACAGGTGAGCCAGCGGCTGGGCCTCAAGATGGAGGCTCATGCCAAGAAGTCATGGCCCAAGGTCAGGAAAGGGGAGCTGAGGAACCCAGTCAGGGTTGAGGGTCAGCAATGTTGGCAAAGGCCTCTGCCTAACGTCCTGAGAGGTTAACTGAGGGTCAGATCTCCCTAATGAGAGTCCCTTATCCCCACCCCAGAGGAGGAGGGAGAGTTGAAGTGATCAGAGTAGGGAGCACCATCAACTGTGCCACTGCTGAGCAGCCTGGGTGACGCCAGACCCCTTCATCCCTTACCTTCCTCAAACCCATCCCGGAAGGAACCTGAGCGGCTCATGGTTCGACTTTTCTCATCAAGCGACATGGAGCTATTCCGAAAGCGGCTGTCAGTGTAGGGGTCGTACTGGCCGTCGGTGTTGGACAGGCTGTGGGTCCTCAGCATTGCTGGGTTGGACAGGCTCATCTGGGTGACAGTGGTGGGACTCGCTGTAAGCAGAAAAGCTGGATGAGATGTTGGAAGTCCATGCTCCTGTTCGAATCCCAGGTGGGTATAAGGAGACTGCATATTGCCACCTGCCTGTGTGTCTGCCAACTCTGCTCCCTCGTCTATCTCTAAGAGGTAAGTCACATCAGCATTTGAGTAACAAGCTTAGAGCTAAAAATATGGGAGGGAAGGCGGGTCAGTTCCAAAGCAAGGCTCAGGGCCTCGGCGTTCCAACTTGGCACGTTCAGGCAGGCCGGTGTCACCTTCCAGCATGAGCTAATTACTCCCCGGGCTCATCTGAAACAATTCTCTCTAAAGCCAAAAGCCCAAAATAGTTCAAATAGGCTTTTGATCAGATGGGACGCATTTGTGAGTGACACGTGCCTCTTGCTGCAAAGTTGTAGTTGGAAAGGAATAATCTAAACTCAGGTCTCATGGCCTCAGATGGGGAATATCTCCTAACAGGGTGCAAAAGCTTCAACACCACGAGGGATGATTTCCTGCGCTGAACTGAGCTTTCTTGTTCAAAGCTTTATCTTTGTTAGCAGAGCACTGTATTCAGAGGTATACATTTAATTAGAAATGGAGCTATACCTCTGTGACGACAAGCCTCATGCCTAACTACAGACTGAATGGAATGTCCAGAACATTCCAAAAAGGTTCCAAACACCGAGACTGGAAAAGGTTCCCCTCCACCAACCAGTCAGACCTCCAGTGCCAGGCTGCAATCCCACCATCTTCACACACCCTCTGCCATTGACTCCAGCCAGCACCAAGCCCTCCTTTCCCTAACTATATAACCCTCACTTGCCGACCTGTTCTCTTCTTAGCTGGTTTCCTTCCTACAAAGCTTTGGACTCTCTTACCCTGTCTGACAGGTCTACACACATGTGTCTCTCTGAAAGAGAATCCATTGTCATGCTAGCAGGGACCCGCACAGATCCTTTCCCACTGGGCCAGAGAAAGCACTACGTCAGTCAGCAGAGGCATTTCCAAGAACACTTGTTCAATGAAAACTTCACTTTAATTTCCAGCTCAATCAAGCGCCCAGGGTGGTCAAGCGCAGGGCAGGCTGGAAGACCAATTCCTTCACAGGTCTGAGAAGCAGAATGTGTTCTGAGTGACGGGGTGGTGTGCAGCCTGCCACAATCTTATGCCAATTGCGGGCAAAAGACCATGCAGGTGTGTCCGACCTTTAGTTACTATGACAACACGCTGTGCCATCTGCAGAGTTCAGGCTCTGGGACTGCACAATCGAGTTATGACAAAAGAAACTGACAATAAAAAAAACAAAAAAAAGAGACAAACTCATGTTTTAAGTTTACAGCTTTGTGTTGGGACGCATCGTAGCTATCCTATGGCACATGTGGCCTGGGGGCCGGACATGCCTCGGTACTCAGAACTTTGCTAGTTTCTGTTTCTTTTATTGCCAATCTCCTATCATCAAGGTGCACTGCTGAGGGCCGGTCAGATACAGAGAAGAATGTGGCCAGACTTCTATTTCAAAACACAAGATAACCTCTGGCCTGCAGCAGATGACAAAGTCCAAGACCAGTGGCTACTCACCGAGCTGGGAAAAGTTAAATCTCGTTCCAGACGGAGAAGTGATGCTGGAGCCAGAGGAAAAGGGGGAGCTGGCCGCGGCGTCCTGCAGGCCCCCGGCAGAGTGGGACCGTAACCATTCTTTGGTATCTTCCTGCGTGCGTAACTGGGAGGTGGGAGCATACCTGGAGACAGAAGGCAGGCTGGGATGAGCGATGAACAGCGCTCGAGAAAATGCATTCCCTGCAGCTGACAAGGAATACGTAAGAAGAGAAATTATATCAAGATGGTTTAAAAAAATCAGATCATTACACACCCTGAAACTTAAGAAGTTTCTCTAAACTTTTTTTCCTACTTGGCTGCATTTGGGGAAAATTATAATTCCTTTTGGTTTGAAGGGAACACCTAAAGGGAGAAAGAGTGGGGAATGTTCAAAAGAGCCATCCCCGAGCAGGACTGGAACATGTCAGTTCACACAGGGACTGAGGCTAAGGGAGGTGCTGACTGAGCTCGGGTGACTGTTGCCACCCACACTCTGCAGCACGTTAGTGGGTAGCATGTGGAGGGAGACTGAGGGCACAGAGCTTGTAGCAGCTGCTGCAAGGTCTTCATGTAGCCCATGCTGGCCTTCAACTTGCTCTGTAGCCAAGGATGACCCTCAACTTCTGATACTCCTGTCTCTAGCTCGCAAGTCCTGGGAATGTGTCATCACATAGGGTTTATGAGATGCTGGGGTTGAACCCAGAGTTTCCTATATGTTAAGCAAGCACTCTATCCCCAGTCCCTTAACTGCTACAATTTAGCACTAACAGGTCTCATGAAAGGGCCCCACATTGTTAAACATAGGGGTGAGACCTTAGATGCCATGTGGACCACCCCTTGTGCATTCTAAAACCTGTCTGGTAGATTTACTGAGCATCGCTGATGATATGTGGAGTACCTTTACAGGCATCACCTCACTGGGGTCTCGAACAGCAGCGCAGTGATTCCTGCTATGCACTCTGGGAAGGTGGAGGGCTACATCACACAGCTGAGACTCTAAGACATGATTACCTGCTCCATGCTCTTTCCATCCTTCCTGGACAGCACCTGGCATTTCTGCAGTGCCCAGGGGAACTGGCTGCGGATTAGGTCATTAGAGGGACTGTTTGGCCTTTTACAAAGGGCACCCTCGGTGTGCTACATCCAATATTATGCGTGCTAGGGGAGGGAGCCAGGCAGAGAGCCAGAGGGAATGGGACACAGGTATGTCTTCGTTCTTTGTGACAGACATATCTTTCTAAGGCACATCAATTGCCTGGAAATACCTATCACATAATCCCTTCTGAACTTTGAGAAAATCAATTTTTAAAAGCCTGTATGACTTTGGTAGATCTACCATGGATATATGCGCACCATGTCAAAATGTAACTATTTACATGTTAGCTTCCTCTTTGGGTAACAGTGGGGTATGAACATCCAACTCATTAAGAGTGGACATTAGGACTGGGGATGTATTTCAGATGGTAGAGTATCTGCTTAGTGCTCAGGAAGCCATTGGTTTAACTCCCAGCATTATAAAAACCAGCCATGTTGGTGCGACATGGGAGATGGAGGCAGGAGGGTCAGAAGTTGAGAATCACCCTCAATGACTTATCAAGTCTGAGTTAACTGGTCTACATGAAAGCCCATCTGATGAAAGAGGGAGAGAGAGAGAGAGAGTTGGGGGTAGGTGGTAGCAATCCACTGTCACACACCATGTATGTCACGGTGCACAATTCCTCATGGACGCCTGCTGGGGATATTACCACATTCCTTCTTAGACTCCTAGAACTCACTTTGCTTGGAGTAGCCACTCAGAGGACACATCAATACCCACCTCATGTTACTGTTCGAAATGCTCTGGGTCCTAAAGCTGCAGGTTATTAACTACAGACAACACGTGACAGCAATGAACCGTTTCATTCCAAGTTCTGTTTTATGTGAAAGCACTCAATGCTTAGCACAGGTGAGGGCGATGCTAGAGAGAACGAGGTGTTTAGAAAGCAGAGACGATGGGGAGCCGTGGGAGCGATGGGGAGCCGTGGGAGCATGGGGAAATCAAAGCACCAAGGCTGGTGATGCGAAGGTCATGGCGACTTAGAGCAGAGTACCGACAGGCAGCCCAGGCACGACTTACTGTGAATGGAAGGACAGTCCTTCTCACAGACTTGGGTTTTTACCAAAAATAAGGGCACATGTCTGCCTTGGTGGGTACTGAGAGGCTGACCCCACTGCTGATCAGGATGTCAGGGTGAGTACAGGCATTCATGTCCAGCTGTGCTTCCTGATGAGCCAAATGGCATTTTTTGCAATTAGTTATTAGTATTATTCTTTTGTGGTACTAGGGACTGAACCCATGGCCTTGTGCATACCAGGGAAATGCTCTACCCATGGCACTGTATCTCAGCCCTGAAGCTAGAGGTTTTTTAATTTGGGGGAGATCATCCCATCCCTCCTCCTTCCCTCCCGTCCTTGCTGACAAAGCAGCATGCTGTAAGTCATGTCCTCTGCTGGAAATGGCCACATGAACAGACGATCATGAAGTGCGTAGGGTCCCACCTCAGACCCCTTGGGAGCAGTCCCAGCTCCCAGCCTGGCCCAGGGTTGCTGGTCATGAGATGGCTCTGTCACACGAAGCTTCACAAAGCACAGACCCCCTCACGCAAGCCACAAATGGAGAGATGGGAATGAGAGGGGTCTGTCATCCAAAACCCAGCCACAGTGGCCAAAGCGGGGATCCCAGCCCAACCCCCACCAGCCATGAGAACACACAGCCAAGCTCCACGGACGGACACAACAGATGGCATGGGTGCAAGGAGGGTCGGATACCTGAGTCCTTTCTTAGGCAAAGTGTTCCTATCAAGGTGTGGGTCACTGTAGGAAAGTTAAAACAAATCAAGAACGTGACAGACGCACAGGGCAGGCGGGGGACGAAAGGAAAGGAGGCTGGGGAGAGTGCTCGAGGGCCCAAGGTAGCCGCTCACAGCAGCCATGCATACAGCGCACACATGCAGATACAGGAGGAACCAGTCCTCTGCCTGAGCCCGCACCTATGCGTATATCGACCACATCAGGCAGCCCAAGTTGCTCGACCCCAGTTCTTCCTCCTTTTCCACAGGTTCAAAGCCAACACAGGCAGTGCGTCACCTGAAAGCACTGCCCGTGCTGCCCTGTGGCCCCCCTGTGCCCCACCACCTCAGCTCCCATACCTCCACTGCCCCTGGCAAAGGTTTCTAGAAGGGACTCGCTAGAGGGTTAAGCGACCAGCAGTCTGCATATTTGGAATTCATGTGCAATGGGGTGAATTCCAGGTCCCTCTCAGCGGCTTCTTGTTCCTGTCTGGCAAGGGTATAGCTAGGAGCTGAGCCCTGGGCAGGAGCCAGGGCAGGTTGGAACATGTTGGCTGACCGAGTCAAGGCATTTGAATTTCCAAAGCACTGACAGGGGTTTAAAGGCTTGGTTTGTGAGCCTGACAGAAACAGTTTTTGCTGTTGATGGGGTGAAGACGGTTTCCATTAGTTATTTTCTCCTAAGCATGAAACAACAGCTGTTTGTCCTGTTTGGCTCAGTCAATGCTCCCCCAGAAACTGAAGGTCAACATCCATCTCTGAGGCCCACCCGCAGCTGGGGCAGGCCCAAGTCCCTTCATTTGTAATGCCCCAACCCTCCACACAATCTTTATCACCATCATTACAAGATCCAGATGGACACACAAAGCACAACACGCCGCACAACATAAGGAGCCAGACTGCAGCAGAGTACTTGAAGGGAGGGGAGGGGTGCGGGGGAGAGGCAGAGCTGAGGGCCAGGCTGCACGGTGGGTGGCAGGTGGTATCTGGCAGGGTGGGGAGGGAAAGCAGTAGTGGGGAGGCAGGGACATGCCACAGAGGCCACGGGGATGCCAGTGAGGGCTCCCGCAGCCCTGGATGAGTGGCAGGGTTTAAGGGTGGCCGTCCCCAGCTGGAGTGAAGGGGACATCCACCTGCACTTTTCCCTGGGCTTTCGAGGACAGTGGAGCAGACCCTCACTGGCATGCCTGGCTGTCACAGAGTATACCAGAGCCACAGACACAGAAGCCTCAGGCAACAGCCTTGCACAGAACTGGCTTGACAATGGACGGATGGGCAGAGGAATAACCTAGAGGCTTGGTGGGCCCCTGGCCTATGACGTCATTACCTGTCCTGTGTCCTGGGCAGAGTACTTCTGCAGAACTTAGGGCTAGCAGCAGGGGAAGAGAGAGGGCTAGAAGTCCAGGTGGGTGGAAAACAAGAGAAGCAGTGTTAGACTGAAGGATGAGGCGTCTGCACACACAACGATCAGAACACTCCTCCCACTCCCACAGCTGACCCAGCTTTGTTCCCCAAGTCCCCAGCCAGGCCCCACCGCTGCAGTGAAACCAAGGCTCTGATGACACATGTGGGTTCGTGAGCTCCTCTCATGGTGGCCGGCAGCAACTCAGGAGGGTGTTCACCCAGACACCAGATCCCCCCAACTGCTTAGCAAGCATCTGGCCACACAGTCCACAGCTGCCCCAGGTCTCCTACTCTGCCTGATCAATTGTTCAAGAAGAAAGAAGCCAACAAAGTGATGGAAGGGTTTCCAAGGCTGAATGCCATTCAAACAGTAGCACAGATCTGTCCCCAAGAGACTTCTAGTAGCTTCAAGCACCAAGAATAACCACAGAGAGTAAACAGCTAGCAGTAAGTACAGCCAAGCGGAACTCCACCCTAACTGGCTTCCACCAAAAGCAGCACTGATTAGAAAGACAGAAACCCAGCAGGCAAAGGCCAGTTAGCCTCTGGACCCCTGACCTCCTCCCTGCATCTTTGGAAGGACATCTTCCTGAGGGACACACAGCCAGGAGGGCACAGCACCAACCTTTCTGACAGTGTGGTCTTCACACTGCTGGTTCGGACAAAGGGCGTCAGGGAGTCATCTTTAGTGGAGGCAATGGGACCAGGGGAGGAGTTGTGGCTCAGGCCCCCGCCGCTGCCCAGGGAGATGTCAATGGACTCGCAGCTGGTGTGCAGGCTACTAACAGACTGGAAGCCTAGGCCGTCCTTGCTCATTGCTGATGAGCTGGTGCCCCAGGTGAGGCTGTTGGAAGGGCCTGAGTGGGCTGAGCTGGGGCTGGAGGCTAGAGGAGACTGGTTGAGGTCCATGTTCTTACTGTAGAGAGGGCTGCTGCTCCCACTGCTCAGGACGCCACTGCCCGAGGGGGACTCTAGGTTACCTTGCTGGGTCATAGTGGCATGAGGATTGGAGATGACCACCGAGCTTTTCATGGTTTCGGCTGTGGCGATGGGCACTTGCTTGGTAGGCTTCCCACCAAAGAGTCTGCGAAGAGACAAAGGTTTTGTGTGGGATAAACACCCAGGGGCAAAGGGTCACAGAGCCACTGAAGAAGAGGGCTAGGGAGTAGGAGGCAGTAGGACCCCTGGAAAGGGGGACAGTCTCCTGCATAAACGGCTAACAGTCTCCCCAGAGAAAGGCTGTTTGTGTAGTGGGTCTGGATGCTGGTGCCCCTGGAAACCTTCTGGCTCTTGGCTATAACTGGGACTGGCTGTAAGCCCAGGTGATAGAAGAGCTTCCTACAGGCCTGGCCATACCCCTCCAGGATTCGGCTTTCCCTCCGTTCTCTAAATAGACTAATCACAAGGGAGCCCCAGTCAGGAAACGTCTAGAGAGAAGAGCCTCATTCACCTGTGATACCAGGTGCAAAGCTTTGGGACTTGGTCTCTTTGATCTCAGCCTAATGTAAAGAATCAAAATCATGGGTCTACAGCTGGAGAGAGCCTGGAAGAAGTCCAGACACAGATAGATGTACACGCAACAGGAAACAAGGGTGCAAGGGGTGCCTCTCAGGGCCAGAGAGCCAATGGAGCCAACACCATACACAGAAGTGTTCACGAGACATCAGACCAGACACTCTGGGTACCAACCATGTCCGAAACACTCAGAAATACCATCCCACACTGCCTTCCCTCTACTTGTTGCCAAAACTGTGTCATCAGTACAGGGCAGGCACAAGCCTGCCTTCCACAGGTAGAGCGCTCTGGTGGAATGTTCCCCAGCCTGGAGTGGACCACATCCTACAACATTTAAGGGCTTCATTCCACTCTCCAAATACAGTGAGTGGAGTAAGTATCTTTGAAAAGTGATGAAACCACTACCTACTATGATAGGCAAGCTGCCTTTGACCCAGTTGCCCGCAGTGATTCCCCGAAGAATCCTACAAATCTCAACACTTGAAGACCAACAGTCAGATATACAACCCTCACCACAGTACCTAGTGACAGATGAGAAATGCTTTTCCTCTGGTGGCTACCAGGAATGAAATACCACGCTAGGGCCTCAGCTTCAGGATGCTTCCACGTTTCCACTGATGGGGACCTTGTTACTAAAAGGAACTCACTGCGGCCACGCTCTCAACCTCCCTGACTGGCTTTTAGGCAGCTGCTTGCTAGCCCACATGGAAGTCCCCTCCGCTCCTGCCTATTTGAAATCATTTAAAGGGAGTTATTGGTCCCACTCAGGTGAGATTGAAGGCTTCGCCCCACATGAATGCCCCAGCTAGATGTTTAGATCATTTAGAACACAAGAGTCATTTAGGAAACGGTTGAAAGGATGCTAGGTGCCCAGTGTGAGGAGTGCATGTGTTTTCCCGGATTCCTGTGTGGTAGCCTGAGGGTCCCGTAAAATGCCTTTCTAGTCACCAAAGGAAACCAGTAATACTGTAGAGCAAGTGATGCACGTCACACTTGATTCAGGTAGCTGAGAAAAGTTTCATTTACCAGGCAGTGTCTTAAAACGATAAACAGCAGCCCAAGGGGAACTTCCCCCTGAAAAATAATCACTGAAATTCAAATAATGAAGTCTAGACAGGGTGCACCGCACAGCCTTCTACTTGTCACCCCCAAAGACATGCATGTGCGCCTGATTTTTATTTTCTCACCCCTTAACTTTCATCCCGAGGGCTTGCTTTTCCTCATGGTAGATCACGGCTGGAAGGTGATGTGAATGCCAACCTATGCCATTCCAAGATGGGCCAGAGCATGACTTAAAAGAAATTGTTAAAAACCGGTCTTTCCATATTAAGAAATTAAAACCAAGTGTGGAGATGTAAGGGGGAAAAAATCATGCCTTTTAAGGTACTAGGAAGTAAATTTCTCCTTATTACAGTTCTCTTTTTAGAGCATTATATTAAAAAAAAAAAAAAGTGGGCTGGGGAGAGGGCACCGTGAATAAAGTGTTTGCCAGCACAGGTGAGGACCAGAGTTCAGAGCCCCAGAGCTCACGGAAAGGACCAGCAGGTGTGTGGTGGCTACCTACCATCCTAGCACAAGGGCAGCAGAGACGGGACCTCTGGGATCAGCAAGAGACTCTGCCTCAATAAAGAAAGTGGACATGACCAAGGGTGCCTCCAGACATCAGGTTCGGGTCTGCATGACTATGTGCCCGGGCACACGCACACACTGACATACAGATGAACATGTATACACACATGTACACCATACATATCCAATAATATTTTTTTTAAAAAAAAACTGGGTGTGGTGGTGCACGTCTTAAATCCCAGCATTCGGGAGGCAGAGGTAGGTGGATATCTCTGAATTCAAAGTCAAGTTGGCTTATATAGAATGTTCCAGACCAGTCAGGGCTACAGAGCGAGGTCCTGTGTCAAAAAATAAAACATGGTATTAAAAAAAGAACATGCAGACAAAGATACAGCTCAGGGGAGAAAAGACAATCTCCTTGCCACGAGCTACTTTCACGGTCTGAAAGTGTGTCAAAACCTCACCGTTACTGTAGCTGACTTTCACTGAGTGCCTTCCAGAGACAAACACAGCTGCAAAGACGAACTTTCATAAAAACTCGGAAGAAAGTACCATCACCCCCAATTTATAGACGAGGAAATTGAGGCAGGATTAAGAAAGGTGACCTGATGGTTAATTAAGAAAGAGTCAGAGTTTGAACTCGGGAAGAATTACTTTAGAAGTTTTTGTTTTTCATCCCAGAACAGGGAAAATAACGCACGGACTGCAGACCTGCTGGCTCGGGAGTGGGAGCTGGGCTCAGAGGCAGCTCTGCGGACGGAGGGCTCAAGCTTTATATCAAAGCACGAGGTTCTTAACTCAGGTGCCAAGCCATGAACTCTGGCTCTCCTCAGCTCCATGTATTTACCCACTTACCTGCGGAGCGTGGGAGAGGCCACGTCTGGGTACTTGGTCCCTGGCTGGAGAGTGGCCTGAGCAGGGCTGGGCATGGGCTGGGAGGCTGGGTTCACTTTCACGGAGTTACAGGAAGCCACACTCTCATTGTCTGACGAGATGCCTTTTTCCTTGTCCGTTTGGTTGACGAGCCCTGGCAGGGAGCTGCCCAGGGCCGTTTTGGAGGGCTCCCTCAGCCTGGGCACCGGCAGGCCGGCTGACTTGCTGCTCATGTTAGAATCAATGCTGCTGGTGCTGGACCTGTTCCCGGCCCCATTCCGGCTGTTGGACTTGCTGGGCCTGGGCAGGCTCCGGTATTGCAAGTTGGTCCGAGAGCTGAGAGACAGGTACCCATCGTCCTGGTTCGGGGCTCCATCCACGCTTGTCTTCCGACCTGTAGACCGACCGACGAGGGCAGACGATTTGGGGATTTTACCCAGCGTGGCAGACCTGCTGGTGACAGCCGCCCCGCTGGCTGTGATCATGGCCAGCCCGGCAGCCGAGCCACTCTGTTTTTTGAACCCAAAGCTGCTGGCATTGGCTGTGGGAGTCCTGGAGCTACCGGGGAGGGCTTTTTTGGATTCATCACCACTGCTGCGGCCAGCATCCGACGGGGAGCGCGTCACCTGGGAGGCTTTGGGTGACAGCCTTCCCTTTTCAGACACCTTTGCATCGTCTGTTTTTCCTAAGAGAGAAACCCGTGAGGTCAGCCTACAGACAAAGAAGCCAGCCCTGGGGCTAGGGAGCTCGGATGAAGGTTGGGTTCCCTGCACCCTGAGGAGGTGCAGGAGAGTTTCCCTAGCAATAACCTAGCTCATCTGCTGAAGATGGGGGCCTTGTAGGAGGTGTCACTAATTTTACTCCTTTGCAAAGCAATCTGCATTGACCCAGGACAGAGTGAAGCACTTTCTCCCTGTGTCCATGACAGCATCCCTGACATTTCCAGAGGGACAACACACAACAGACAAATGTGGCCAAGGAGCCTATGCCTGTGTGTCATTGGCGAGTGGTGAAACTCAATGCTGACCAGTTGGTATACAGTGAAACCAACCTACATCTCTGCAGCAGAGCCACTGTCAGGCTCACACTTGCATACTACCAGTCATAAACAGGGAGGGAAGGGACCCTGAAGTAGCTGCCGTTGGGGCCAGGGAGGTGGCTCAGTCAGTAAATGACTGCCTTACAAGCACGAGGATCTGAGTTCAGTCCGCAGAACCCACCTAAACAAAGTCAGGTGTGGTGGTGCATACTTATGGTCTCCACGCTGGGGAGGCAGAGACAGGAGGATCCCTGGGGCCTGCTGACCAGCCAGCCTACCCTACATGGTAAGCTCCAGGTCGTACACGCTGCTGTACACACACACACACACAAACTGGTTGATACACATACACGTGGGCAGGTATGTATACACACACACACACACACACACACAGAAAGCTGGTTGTGATCAGAGCATCAATCTGAAGTCACAAGTTCCTGCTGCAGTCAGCAGAGTTTTGGCTTTTGGCTGCAGCTGCTGATCTACGACAGCGCCAGCCTCTCACTCACCAGTCCCTGGGGTCTTCAGTGAGGCTGCTGGAGCCGATGGCTTTGTCCTTGGCATGGTAATGCCCACCTCCGCCGTCATGCCTCGCCGCCACGAGCCTGTCTGGGAGATGACCGGATTCTTCTTGCCTGACACACTTTTGTCGGACTCATCCGACACATCAGAAGGATTCCGCCTCCACTTGGAACCCGGCTCCATCTTTACGCCACTATCTGACCCTCCATCTGATTTCTTGATGTCATCACCAGACCACAGGGAATTCCTCTCCTGTGAGTGTTTCTCCGCATCAGTCTGTGGAGAGAGACTTCCGGAATTAGTGCTCGTCCATCCAGGCCAAGGGGGCCCCTTGCTCCAAGGGCAAAAACACCAATACAGACTCTTTAAAAGGACCACCAGTTAAGGACTTTCAACCTTTAGACACCTGCTTGTTAGAAAGTTATGCTCTCCCTGGACTTTTTTTCCTTAAGGGAAGACTACAATGGACCCTTAGAGAGAGGGAAATAGTTGAGTAAAAGGAGCTGCGGAAAAGCAGGGCCCCAGGAGGCGCTGGCAGAGCAGAGAGGTGGTGGGAAGGGAGCTCTGTCTCCTCCAGCTCGGACGCGGGATCTCCACCAGCACCAGCCTGTCCCTTTCCCTTTGTCCTGTCATCTTCCTGTCACTCTGCTAGCTGCGATCTTTGGATCTAGGAGACCAGCAAGGGAGCAAGCAAATCTGTGAACTCCACCGATCTGCAGAGCACTCAACTGGCCAAGGAAGCAGTGCCTGCTCCCGCCCAGCTTCGTTTCTGAGCCTCTGCTCCCCATGCTGTGGTCGAGTTCAGACGAGGAAGATAATTAGGCAGCTTTCTTTGGAAGACCTTGACCTGCTGTGGAGCCCAGGAGGGGACAGGAATGGGACATTAATGGACTGCAAGGCCGAGGGACACAAAGGGAGCCAGAATGCTGGGCCCCCTGAGGCCTGAAGCCGGGGAGGGTCTTCAGGATGGAAGCCGCGTGTGAATGGGAAGGGGACGAAGCAGTTCTTTGGGATGGCCACTCAGAAACAAACCCCACACTCGCTATATGAGGTGCTAAGAGAGGGCCACAGAGCCAGTGTGGGAAAATGAAAGTGACCTGGGTAAGACCCTGGCCTGAGACCTGCCACAGATCAGGGTGACAGTGCCTTCCTCCATGGAATAAAGGCTGAGCAGGTGACGGCTCAGTGCAGAACGTCAGCCATGTGTGACCGCCTCTCCCCTCCCACAGTCCCCACAGCCCTGCGGACCTCATCCATCCACTACGGTATCCCACAGACCTTCGTTTGTTCAGACCTTCCTCAAACACATACCGAGACACAGACAGATACCAAGTCACAGAGATGGGATGTGGAAGGAGAGGGCAACATACTCAGTCATGCGAGGGACGCTGAGGGGATGTCCCACAACTGAGCACACAGAGCAGGAACTCAGCCAAGGCCTGATGAACGAATGAGTGAATGAATGCACAGCAAGTGCATGCTGTTTAGACTGACAAAATGATCCCAGCCTGTCACAGGCTGGTCCAAGGGAGTCAGGAGGCATGCAACATGACCTCCATCTCAATTTTACAGATGAGCAGAACCACAAGTGACCCTTCCCAACCCCTCAGTTACCTCAGCCTGGCGGTCCCTTCTTCTAGAACGTGCTGTTAATACTAAAACTAACTAAAACTAACTCAATGCCCACTGCTTGCCAGTTATGTAGGGAAGAACCTGGATAAGATTAGTTCCCACCCTGCATGTGCCGAGGCCTTGAATAAGAAGCTTGGCTTTGGAAACATCCATCTATCAACTGTTACTGGGTACCACAATGCACCAGGATGCTAGTTTGCACTGAGAGTACTGCAAGGAACAAATTCAAACCCTGAACCTACATTTACAAACATTCCAACGTGTTCGAATATGCTCTAAGATGTGCTGAGATATAGCATCTTTCACATGCTTATCATTGCAATTATTTTTTTAAATGTTCTTAGACTTCTTTCCCGCAATCAAATTGTAACGGTATTTAGACTGGAGAATGGCTCAGTAGTTAGAGCATTTGTTCCTCCTCCAGGGGCCCCAAGTTTGCTCCCAGCACCCGAATCAGGTGGCTCGAAGGCCTGTAACTACAGCTCTAGGGGATCAGATGTCCTCTTCTGACCTCCATGGGCCCTACACTCATATGTAATATACACACAACCACACATATAATTAAAAAAAATAAACCTTTAAAAATGGTAACAATACAGCCGGGCGTGGTGGCGCACACCTTTAAATCTCAGCACTTGGGAGGCAGAGGCAGGTGGATCTCTGTAAAGGCCTATAACTACAGCTCTAGGGGATCAGATGTCCTCTTCTGACCTCCATGGGCCCTGCACTCATATGTAATATACACACAACCACACATATAATTAAAAAAAATAAACCTTTAAAAATGGTAACAATACAGCCGGGCGTGGTGGCGCACACCTTTAAATCTCAGCACTTGGGAGGCAGAGGCAGGTGGATCTCTGTGAGTTCAAGGCCAGCCTGGTCTACATAGTGAGTTCCAGGAAAGGTGGGGCTGCAGGGAGACCCTGGCCCAAAAAAACCAAAAAAAAAAAAAAAAAAAAAAAGGTAACAATATTAAAAATAGCAGTAAAATGTAAGACTTACTATATGCCACTATGTACCAGGCATAAGCTAACGTACTTTTAAAAAAACTCTATGTGCCCGGGACCTGTGAGATGGCTCAGAAGATAAGGGCACTTGTAGCACAAGTCCAGGTTTGACCCAAGTTTGATCCCCAGAACCTATATAAAGGAGGGGATCCAACGGGTCAAACCTACTCCACACATTTGCTGTCTCTATCTCTCTCTCTCTCTCTCTCTCTCTCTCTCTCACACACACACACACACACACAAATAATTTTTAAAAATCACTTAAAATATATATGTACTGGGGTTGGAGATAGCACTCAGTTGGTAGAGTGCTTGCTTAGCGTACACAAAGTCCCAAGTTCACTGGAGATGGACTGTATCCAAGACTGTTATCCAAACATTCAGAAGTGGAGGCACGAGGATCAGAAGTCCAAGGTCATCCTTGCTACATACCGAGTTTGAGGCCAGCCTGGGCTACATGAGACCTTGCTTTCCATTGTGTACGTGTGTGTATGTAGTACATGTTTTATATATACAAATATATAGTTATTTAATCCTTAACAAAAGCTCACGAGGAAGTAAGTTAACACTCTGAATTTTATCACCAGTAGCAGAGTGGAGAAGAAACTTACCTAAGATCACACGAAATGCTGCAGGGATTCTGGTTTCTGCCAGCACATATTCTAACCGCTGCAGCACACTGCTTTCCTTGATGATAAGTCCAGGGACTTATTTTTGCATGCCCCAGAGCACCTAATAAAAATGCCTCCATCTAGCAGGTGCCTCTTCCATACAGGCAGGCTGGTTGTGTTCCAAGCCTAGTCCTAGAGCAGCCGCAGCCCAGCTCCTGGGCTGGACCCCTTAGGACTAATTCTACCAGTGACAGGGAGAGTGCACATGTCCCCAGCCTGGGATCATGGCTTGATCCTCTCCCTCTAGAAGAACAGTCCTCATCCTCTGTAGAGCTGGGTGTTTGCCTGGATACTCTGAGAGTTCTGCAGTTACATGGCCTTAGCAAATCCTTTTGGAACTATGTGTCAAACCATTGGTGACATCACTTGGAAGTCAGAGTGGAAGAAGCCCTATAGCTTACAAAGGGAGGCCGGCAGGCCAGCATCCAGGGGTGTGCAGCCTACGATGCCCAGACTGTGGGCCCATCTCCTCCTGAAGGTTTTCTTATTGGCTTTCTTGGATGTCTCCTAGATCATGAACAGGCGAGTGGGAAGAGAGCAGATAGGTCCGAAGAAACCTCAGAGCAGACGACAGTATTTGGAGAGAGAAGTCTGATTAAACAGGGGAAGGGCACTAGCTCTGGAGTCTGAGAGACTTGAGTTCTTGTTAGAAGTGGGGTGGGGTCACTGTTGCTGGCTGAGATCTTGGAGGAAGTCCCTTTCCATCTCTAAGACTGTTATACTGGTGTCAAGCAGGTTGACACTAAATGGAGTGCTGACTGAGGGAGTTGGTGGTGAACTTGAGTTAAGCGTGAGGGACTC
Organism: Nannospalax galili; assembly: GCF_000622305.1. Classification (NCBI taxonomy): domain Eukaryota; kingdom Metazoa; phylum Chordata; class Mammalia; order Rodentia; family Spalacidae; genus Nannospalax; species Nannospalax galili. The sequence goes on from NW_008328488.1 coordinate 559,975, forward strand.
CGTGAACAGTGGTTCTCTCACCCACGAATTCTTCAGCTCTGAGAATCCCAGTTCCCTGCTGTGACTTCAGCATTTCTTTCATCCGTGTCTTGCATTAGACAAACAGGGTTTTCGCTGCCTGCTACTGGGTCTTGAGCCTCCAGACATCCAATCTCCTGCAAGTCTAGATGCTGAGCTGGCCGAAGTTGGAGCCCCATAATAACCAGCAACATCACCTGCTGCTTGTTTCCCCAGACACCACATCCCTCCACACACTCTGACCCCATCCTCTGAGACTGTATTGTCACCCAAGCTGCACACACCTTCCATGAAAGCACAGGTTTGAAAAGAAGTAACTAGCCCACGATCAGAAGCAATGGGTCTGGGGAGGTGGGCAGAAGAGGCAGCTGGCTTACCACGAGCTAAGCGGACCACACATCATGATTGCTCACCATGCAGAGAACAGCAGGACGTATGGGACAGCGACCCGGCCATATAAGTCAGGATTTTGTTTCCCTTAGTGGCAAAAAGTAAACTGACAGAGATTTATCTTTTTACCCCCTGATGTTTTGTTAAATTTTTCAGGAATTGAAAATGAAGTCTTGCATGGGCTCCTTCCACAAAACCCAGAAAACTCTCAGTGGCCCAGGACCTAAGGTGCAGATGAATACATGTTGGGTAGATGTGTTTGTCAAAGCTCTGTACAGCAACACAGTGCCCAGAGCATACAATGTCAAATTTAAGGCAAACTGCTCTGAAACTACAAATATACATTAACAACATGCTACAAGTTGAGTTACCAGCCCAGATGCAAGAGGGAGGCAGAAAGAGAGGAAATCCGGGGCTGGAGAGATGGCTCAGCAGTTAAGAACACTGACTGTTCTTGCAGAAGACCTGGGTTCAAATCCCAGCACCCACATGGCAGCTAACAACTGTCTAACTCCAGTTCCAAGGGATCCGACAGCCTCTTCTGTCCTCCATGGGCACTGCATGACACGGGTCCACTTACCTACAAGCAGGCAATACACTCATATGCATAAAATAAAAATAATAAATAAAATATTTTTAAAAAATAGAGGAAATCCAGGTACAGAAGAGGGGTGGGGAGACTCCTGCTGAGCCATTCTGCAGCTCAGCTCGTGCTACCGGTTAATGGATGAAAAGAAAAGGGACTCCAGGAGTTGGACTAGCTCATCCAGGGATGTTTCCGAGTGAGATGCCCAGCCCTAAATTATGAGAGTTCAATATCACCCTCCACCCTAATGCCGCCGTTGGCACCTGGACTCATCAGCTCTCCTAGAGATGGCTGTGCAGGGGCCTCAGGCCTCATGCAGAGGCCTCTGTTCCTCACATGGAGCACAGGGGCTCAGGGTACCTGCCCTGGAAACAGGCCATGGATGCCCTGTGGGGCACCCTTAACACTCCTCAATGTCTCCAAGAAAAAAGTCCCCTCAGACAGCGGAACCTCCTTTCCCAGGGATCTCTTCTTCCTGATCGGCCTCCCCGTCTTCCCATCACCACACGAGGCTGCTCTGTGCAATTTCCGGAACACACCTTCCCTGCTCCTCAGACATGAGACCCGGGCAGGCGGTTTTCCTGTAAGCATACCAAGCCCCTTCCTGCCTCGCACATTTGCCTGGTGGGCTGTGCGTGGCGCGCTTGCCCAGGGTAAACCAGCATGTGACAAGCGCTCCAAGGAACACACCAGACTCTGCTCTAGGACGGAGGGCACAGCACACACCTTCCCAGCTCTATCTACTCAGAGAGGACTTTTCATTCCTCAGCCTGTGGGGGAGGAGTCGTAAGGCTGCCCGGATGTGTAGTCGGATATTTTGAGACGCTCCCTGGACAGGAACAAAGGGGCTATCAGGAAAAGTCCATTTAAACACACCAGATGATAGACATCTCAGTACCTACTGCAGCAGGCCTGCGTTTCTGTTATGCTGAGACCCATGTCAGTTTTTATTTTAATATGTGTATCTAAGGACAGTCTGCAAGCTTGGTGGCTGCATGTATGTATGTATATGTACTATATGCACACAATACCCAAGAAGGTCAGAAGAAGGCTTCAGAGTCCTTGGAAATGGAGTTACAGACAATTATTAGCTGTCATGTGGATGCCGGGAACAGAACCCAGGTCCTCTGCAAGAGCAGCCAATTGTTTGTTTTTAAATATACTTATTTAAATGGACAGTTTCTTTCTCTCTCTCTCTCTCTCTCTCTCTCTCTGTGTGTGTGTTTTGGAGACAATGTATCACGCAGTCCAGACTGGTCTCAAACTTGCTATGGTTGACCTTGAACTTCTGATCTTCCTGTCTCCTTCTCCTGAGTGCTGGGATTACAAGCACATGCCATCAAACCCTATTCATGTGGAACTGAGTGAGGAATCCAACCCAGGATTTTGTGCAGGTCAGGCAAGCAGTTTACCAATTTAGCTGCATTTCTAACCCCATATTCTTATGACAAAGAACCAAGTCTTAATTTTACAGCTTGAGTCAATTATATAAAATCAACACGCCTCACATAACTACCACTCAGATCAGGACACAGAACATGTAACTCCAAAATCTTGGTGTCCCTTCTCACCATTGAAGTAACAACACACGTATAAGCACATGTAGGTCGGGTATAGTGACACACATCTTTAGCCCCAGCATTGGGGAGGCAGAAGCCAGCGGAGCCTGGTCTACATATCGAGTTCTAGACCAGCCTGGGCTACATAGCGAGACCCTTTAACATAGTGCAGTTGGCTGGTGGGTGCTGTGGCACGGTGACTGAGAGGGACTTATCTGTGTCAAGGGGACATGGGGATGCCTGCTGATCATTCTTACAGAGAAATAGCTTTGGACTTTGAGAAACTAGGTACACATTTTCATGTGGAATAATACAATTTTAAAAAATTAAAGCCAGGTGTGGTTGGCGTACCCATGTGATTCAGCACTTGGGAGGCAGAGGCAGGGGGATCAGCAGTCCAGGCCAATCTCTGCTATACAGGGAGTTTTAGGCCAACCCGAACTACATAAAACTCTGTCTCAAAAAAAAAAAAATCTAAAAAAAAAAAAAAAGGAACTGGAGACGTAGCTCAACTGGCATGCGTAGAGCCCTAGGCTTGATTTCCAGGGTTAAAGCAAGCTGTGGGGGTGTAGAACTGCAGAGCTAGCACTCAGGAGGTAGAAGGAGGATGAGGTCAGGGTCATCCCCTGGGCTACCTAAGAACCTATCTCAAAAAAAAAAAAAAAAAAAAAAGACGGAATCCTACTGAAAACAAGCCGTACAGAGCAAGCAAGGTACAGCACCAAGGGGCTGCGACCCGGAGACGGACAGCCCCCACCCCAGGCCGGCCATACCGGCCTTCTGGTACAATGCTTGCAATTCTCCCATCACACCTCAGGTCTCAGGCTTACAAGGCAAACACAGGCTGAGTCTTCTCTCTAGTTCCTGCTTGCTTTTTTAAAAGCAGACCTACACTGAGGTCCAGAGAGGAAACAGGGTCTCCCCAGGCCAAACAGTGAGAGTGTGGTATTGTTCTGACATCTGCCTCCTTTTCCTAAGGGTAGAGGCCAGTGAGGAGACAGAGCACTAGATGCTGGAGGTGTGGCCTCATCTCAGCCTGGGGATTCTGCTCATCACAAATAGGCCTGCTGGCCACAAGGCCAAGGCTGGGACTGACAGGGACCACCGAAGGAGCCCAGGTGGACCCGCCCTGTTCCTTACCTGTATGTCCAGGTTTCTCCGGGAGGAGGCAGGTGTGTTGGCGTAGGAGCTGATGGAGGAGCTAGTGTTGATGTCATCCGTGCTAAGGTTGTCTATGGTGTCACTGATGCCACTGCTCACAGAGCTGCTGTCATCCCAGCTGTAAAGAAAAACACACCCTGAGCACCAGAGCCTCCGGCCTCCGAGCATAGGCTAACGCAGAAGACTGGGTGCTGGCCCTGGAAGGGTCCAGCCTGTGCCCTGAAGGTTCACACATCATAGGCTAATGCAGAAGACTGGGTGCTGGCCCTGGAAGGGTCCAGCCTGTGCCCTCACACATCATAGGCTAAAGCAGAAGACTGGGTGCTGGCCCTGGAAGGGTCCAGCCTGTGCCCTGAAGGTTCACACATCATGCTTCTGTTCAGATGGGACTCAGTCCAAGGGCACCTCTCATCCTTGCTGGTTTGGATTGGTAACAGGTAAAGTGGCTGGTCCCTCCGCCCCAGAGAGGAAGGCTACAGAGCCTAGCCATGTCCCACCCATCCTCCCTTTACTCCAGGAACAGCACTAAGGGCAACTGTTCTTCCCCAGCCCAGCGGCAGAGCAGGAACAGTAGGTTCATGACCAGGAACTCCTTTGTATCAGGGAAGATTCAACATGGGCGTCTGTCTAGGGGTCAGGGAACCCTAGACCTTAATACTACCCAGGATACATCTTTGTTTCCCAAGCTTCTAGTTGGTGGAGGTCAACCCCCCACTGCTCAGTCAAGTCTCCAGACACTGTTAGTCCATTCTTTGTCCTCTCACCATCTCCCCACTTCCGAACACCACCACATCTAATCCTGCACCTGGTCCTAACACTTCTCTGCCCAGCACGTCCAAAAGCACAGAGCTCTCCGCAGCCCCGTCATCCCTCTGTTTAAGGTGCAGTGGGCTCTACCTGAGCCACTCATTACACATGGGCCAGCTCGTCTGTACCCTGTTGCCTCCTCACAACCCATCCTTCCCATGGCAGCCTGAGTGACCTTCTGCAATATCATCAGGTCTGGTCACTTCTGTCCTAAGCTCAGCTGCCACTCAGGCACTGCAGTCCAAAGTCCTTCCTGGTCCTCCAGACCCTGGATCTGGCCTCCTTCTCTAAACTCCATCTCTCAGCCCTGTCTTCATTGCACACTTGGCCCCTTCTAAGCCAGAGCTGTTCTAACTCACAAGGTTTGCCTCTGCCTCTGTCTTTTAGGTCTCACTGGAAGTGTCCCTTCCTCATAAAGACACCCCACGTCCTGCTAAGCAACCGTGTTCTATTACCCCACTCTGTTATATTTTTTCTCATTTGTGGAGTGGCTGGTATACCACAGGTGCTCAATAAATGCTCGCTGAACTGAAAAGTTGGGATGAATTCTACAAAGCAAGCATCCAACATCAATGTGAGATTTCTCTAGGTGACCCAGTAATAGCAGGTAAGCATTCCTGCTTTTCTATTGCACAGGTAGCGAAGCTGAGACTTAAAAAGGCAGGACATCAGGTACAAGGGTAGAGAGAGGTGACTGGGTCACGGCCAGACCGTTCCAACTCCACAGCCACACCATTCCCCTGGCTTCTCCTATATCCTCGGTGCACACAGATGTGACAAGGTCCATGTCCTCAAGAGGCCGAGGACACCGGTTCAAGGCTACACAGGCAAGAAGGGCAGGTCTGATACCAAAGCTCGGCCAGATTACTGCATCTTGAGACCCTCCATGGTGGGTCTAGCTGACAGCCTTGCCAATAGGTGCCAGGAAGGCTGCAAGGTGCTTGTGCTGGGCTGGGGTTTTAAAAGCCAAGGGCCTCTCCTACACACACGCACGCACACGTGCCTGTTCCACACTCACATGCGTATACACGCAGACACAAGTACACAACTCAAAAGAAGTTCTAGTTCATTCCATCAGCTTGCAAGGCACCTGCTTCTCAGCATTGAGAACTCTGCTGCCTGGGAGGGGGAGAGGCGGTGGCAAACCTGCTTCCATGCCTCCCCCAGCATTCCCACCCATCAGGCCTCCAGAAATCAGCCTGGAGCATCACACAGAAGGCAGGCTGATAAGGCGCAATGGAGGACTCCATGGGGGATACTGTGGCTGGGAAGGATGGCCTTTTGACAGGGCTAAAGCACCTGCCTCCAGCCAGACCTGGGGCCAGAAGCCCGCTGGGAGGGTTCATACTTTTGCTCAAAGCTAGTTTGCTTAGGCTTATCAGTTGCTAATCGTGCTTGCTAATCTGCTAATGGGAGCTGTGGTTTGTTGGGAACGACTCCAGACATTGGCTGAGCGAGACAGGAAAAAGGAAGCACAGGAAGTCACTGAAGCTGGAGCCAAGCAAGTCATGAAGAAAATGTTACATACACCCTGGCGGGAGCAAGAGCCTAGTAACTCAAATCAGGAGACTAAACTGAAAGAAGTTACAAGAAGTGATCAAGGTTAGGACTTGAAAGAAACCCAGAAGCCGTGTGCTTACTGTGGGATGGAGACATGGAATTTGAGCAAGAGGACCTAGGGGGCCCACGACATAGCAGAGCGAACCAGTGTGTCTCACAGGCTCGTGGAACAGTCACTCTAATGGGAGATCTGACCATACCCGGGTCTGGCCTATAGTCTCAGAAAAACCACCCCAGAGTCTGTGAGCTTGTCCGAGATGATGGGAGTTGGGACAGTGATCATAAAGCTTGGGAAAGGACAGTGAGTCAAAATGTGAATACACAGGCCAGGGTGGTGGTGCACTCCTTTAATCCCAGCACTTGGGAGGCAGAAGCAGGTGGATCCCTCTGAGATCTAGGCCAGCCTGGTCTCCATAGTGTTGGATGGGAAGATTAGGATCACTGCCTTGTGAACACTAATCTGCATTTATGCACTGTAAAGAACGTACAGCACATTTGAGCACATTATAAAACAGCCTCATGACTTCGTAGTTTTAAAGGATGTGAAACTAAGATGGAGGATTGAAAACTGGATTAAAATTACAAAAATAATTGAAATGTTTAAGATAACTTGCAAAGTTAACATATACAAGAGTCAAATGTTTAGAAAGGTCTTACTTGTTCCTGTGGTGAGCCTTGCAGAAATTTGAAGAGATTATGTGAACCAGAGACATTCAGTTTATGAATGCATTTTAAAATGTTTAAGGAAATGTAATTACTCTTTTGCAAATACAACTGTTTAGGTAAATTTAATTGGTCAAGTCTGAATGAACAATGTACCAATCAACCAGTAGAAATAATCTTAGTTTATATAAAAAGACTTGATCTAGATATTGGATTTGTAAGGAAATCCAGGTGAGCTGTTGCTTTGGGACACAAAGATACTCTTAATACTAGAATGCTTTGCTAAGAGCAGATTCAGAGGCTGGGGATGAAGCTCGGTTGCTTGAATGCATACCTAACATAGCCAAAGACCTGGGCTTGATCTCCAGTACGCATTAACTGGGCATGATGGTGCATGTCTGCAGCAAGGCCCATGGGGGGCTATAATCCCAGCTCAGGAGGTGGAGGCAGGAGGAGCAGAAGTTCAAGATTATCTTTGGCTATGACACATGAGACCCTGCTTTTTGGGTTTAAGATTTTATTTTAATACACACACACACATATTTTTTTTGAGACAGGGTCTCATGTAGTCCATTCTGGCCTAGAACTTGCTATGAAGCTGAGGAGGGCCCTGAATTCCCGATCCTCTTTTCTCTGCCTCCCAAGTGCTGGGATTACAGGCATGCATCACGATGTCCAGCTTGCCAAAGACTTTGAGACTTGTAAACTGAACATTTTTGGACCCCAAGTCATGATCTTTCATTTCTCCTTCTGCCCAGTCAGCCAGTCCCTTCTAGATGCCAGGCACTGTGGGAGGCATGGGGTCCCACAGGACTCAGCATGGTCCCTTGACTGTGACTTCCAACCCAGTATGTGGGACCAACAAGAACCATTTGGGATATAACTATAATTAGGGCAAAGGACACCAGGGGGAAATGGTAATCCTACAGTCACTAGTCTAAGTTCCAGCACAAATGGATTCCAGCCCTTTTCCAAGCTCAGGCCCACCAGTGATGTTTGCTCGTTGCTCTCTCCCACCAGCATAGGCTTGGCAGAGCCCCCACCCATCCCATGTCCCAGGAGAGTTCGGATGAGCCCTGTCTTCTCCAGGTCCCGCACTCTTCTTCTGTTATAACCAAGTGAGGGGCCTGGCTAAGTCCCAGAAGGTTCCTTTCAGTCTGTGTCCCATGTCCCAGGAGAGTTCGGATGAGCCCTGTCTTCTCCAGGTCCCACACTCTTCTTCTGTATAACCAAGTGAGGGGCCTGGCTAAGTCCCAGAAGGTTCCTTTCAGTCTGTGATCACAGGCTGCTCGGCTCAGAGGAAAACTGGAACAAGGCAAACAGCACAGTGCAGTCCCCCTGGGGCCTCTGCCCACACAGTACCACTGCCCCAGGTCACTTCTAATGCTCGGCCTCCTCCACGCTCATTTCACCCCTCAAACCAGTTTCAGATATTTTTTTTAGCATTTGTATGTGTGTGTGGTATGCAAGGTCGCATGTATATATACATGGTTGTATGTGTGAGGTGCACGTGTATGTGGAGGCTAGAGGTCATGTCAGGTTTGGAATCTTCCTCACACTTCATCTTATATATTGAGGAGGGCTCTCTCACTTGAACCCAGAGCTTGCTGAGTCAGTCTGGCCAACTTGCTCCAGGGATTCCCTGTCTCTGCCTCCAAAGGGCCAGACTGCTGGCCCACCTGGCACTTACATGGATACGGGGAATCTGAGTTCCAGCCCTCATACCCGTAAGGCAAAGTGCACCCAGCTCTTGTCTGACATACACTTTTTTAAACTGAATTTTTGCGAATTTCATACAGTGCATCTTGATCATATTTAGACCCCATGCCCTGTCTTCACCTCTCCTATAGCCACCAATATCATACATTCTACTATATATGTTAGTCTACTGAGCCACGTTTGTGTCCCCAGATAGCCCTCGATGTGAGTCCATTCCCTGGAGCCTGGTTAATCTATCTAGTGTCACTCCCTTAAAGAAAACCAACTTTTCCTCTCTAAGTAATCACTGGTTGATACTAGTTTCTCAACTAAGGTTGGGGCTTCTTTTTTCCAAAATGAAATATTTTTATTTTATGTGTATGAGTGTATCACCTGCATGTATGTGAGTGTACCCATGTCTTGCAATGCCATGGAAGCCAGAAGAGGGCATCAGATCCCCTGGAACTGGAGTTCAGGATGATTCATAGTCACCGTGTGGGTGCTGGGAACCAAACCCAGGTCCTCTGCAAGGGCAGCCAATGCTCTTAACTGCTGAGCCATCTCTCCAGCCCTGCACACCCACTTTTTAAAGCCCACAGAGAAATGGGCACAACCTCTTGCACTTGGGCCATGGTTGACTAGCTCAGCCCTGAGTGGCGTCTTTTTTAACAGGCGTGCTCTTCTTACTGGACATAGCCCTAAGTGAGCTTCTGGTCCCACATGCCCCTCATGCTCTTGCCCTCAGAGGCTGCAAAGGCTACAGAATCTTTACATTCACCTTATGCTAACAGGATGAACTCCTGCCTTGTCTTTATGGTCACCATCGACAGTGTCCTTGGATACACCAGGCAAACTAATTAGGCCAATGACACCATCCACCCCCAGATACTAAGACTCAGAGCTTCCCAGAGGATGAGATCAACCCAATTCCAGATCACCAGGAAGGCAGCCCATGCAAGGCTTCACAGAGCATGGTGGGGATGGGGGTTGGGGAGAGGTGTGGGGGTATGTGAGGAGGGTGCACCTCATGAAGGCTAGCGTTTTTACTAGAACCCCAGAACCAACTCTCCCAGCACCCCACTGCTCCTCTGCCCTCTCTGAGGAACTACAGATGTGAAGTAAAAAGGGTCCCCAAACGTCAACAGAAAATTATTCAACACTGGAAGGAACTGTTCAACCTGGAGATCCAGTTTCAGCGTCTTATAAGAGAGGCTGACATCACTGAGTCAGGAATTCGAATGTCTCTCAGATGCTTAAAGTGCAATCTTAACAGCCCAAATATGAGCCCTGTGACAGACACAGGTGAAAGGGTAAATTATTTCAGCTCTTCACACTCCACCTCTTACTAAGCAAAAAGCAAAATCGAACTGCAAAGCTGGGGGACATTAAACAGACCATGTGCTCCATCCTGGTTCTTGGCAAAAGACTAGGAATTACTGACCAATCTGGAAGGAGGAAGGGTCATTACGCTTTTCAAATAGACTCCCTGAGATATAATGTTGTTTATTCCAGCAAAGATATGCTAAATGATGCTGTAAAAAGAAATCAGAGCTCAGACTTCACCACTCACTAATAAAATCCCAGTAGTTAATACAGGCTCCTCCTCAGACTCCAAAGGCCCAGGGCTTCCAGGTGGCCTGAGTCCTTTGAACCTCTGGGCCTCCTCACCCCTTTCTACTCCAGGTGACTAAACTCCCCGGGAGTCACCACCAGCTGTGCCTGGCCTCACCAGCTGGACCTTCGAGGTCTATCTACTCTGGAATCCCAGCAGCGCATTCAGACATGGGACCCCCACCCCTGCCAGACAGCTGCATTCAGTTGCAAAAACCCCAGACTGGTGGAACTTGTTTTCTGGCTATTGTTCAAGGCAATTGTTCCCAAAAAACCCAGGGTCTGAGTGGAATGAGATCTTCTGGTGTGGATGAGGGAGCAAACCCAGCCCTTAGCTTACCAGTAACCCCAAGGGAAGGGGAAGGTTGGCTACCAGCATTTCCCACCAAACAGGTATGTTAACTACACCCCCCCATAGGCTAGGGCCAGAGCATTTCCCCCACACAACTGCCAAGGACCCATTGGGGAAATCTGTTTTCAAAAGCCCCTCCAGAACCCTACCTTTTATAAACTACCAGAGCAACAAAGATAAAGATAGAATAGTCCACTCCGATTGATGTAGAAAGTCCTGCTAATTTTCCCAATGCACTATTCATTTAATCCTCATAATTCTACAATCAAGATAATAAGCAGCCTTAACAGCTTCCTAGATCTCTGACCCAGTTATTTAATGTATTTCCTCTCAGCTGCCATGAGATATATACAAACGCTAAGCCCATTACAGAGATGAGGAAACTGAGGACTGGAAAAAACAGGCGGAAGGTCGTACAAGTGGGACATGGTGAGGCAGATCCAAGAGTCCAGTCAGCCTGCTTGTGTTATTCAGTCCACACATTCCTGCTTTGTTTTCATTTGTGTGTATGCATATGATGTGTACGTGCATGGACTAAGAGTGTGTTTGTGGGGGTGGAGTGCACGCACACCAGAGAGCAAGGGAGGTCAGAGGACAGCCCTGGGCTTTGGTGTTTACCTTCCACCTTGTTGGTGACAGGGGCTCTGTGGTCCCCCAGTGCATAAACAAAGCTAGCTGGCGGAGAGCTTCAGGGACTCCGTCTCTGCCACCCCTCTCCCATTAGTCCTAGGAGCACTGAGATTACAGACCCATACACTACCGTACCCAGCTTGATATGGGTTCTGGGGATTCGAACCCAGTGCCTCCTACGTGAGTGGTAAGCTCTGTACCCACAGAGCCATTTCCCCAGCCCCCATTTCACACATTTTTCTTTTAAGATTTTTTTATTTTATGTGTATGAGTGTTTTGCTTGAATATTGTAACCGTACCACATGTGTGCAATGTCCACAGAGGCCAGAAGAGGGTGTCAGATTCCCTGGAACTGGAGTTACAGTTGGTTGTGGGCCGCCAAGTGGGTTCCCAGAACCAAACCCGGGTCCTCTGCAGCTCTTAATTGCAGAGCCATCTCTCCAGCCCCTAATTTCTCACACTGTAATACACATGTATAATGTATACTGGAAGGTCCTGAAAGTTTTCACACCATAGAAGACATAGCTACTTGACCAAAACACTGCAAGCAGGATGTGTATACAGCGCAGAAGCAGAACATGAGAGCCTGAGACCCCAGAACTGGGGAAGGGGGAGCACATGCCACCTGAAACAAAACTAGAAACGGCAAAGAAACAACAAAGCCCACAAGCAAGCCGCCTCTCTCTGGGACCAGCACATTGTTCGCAGTTCTAGTGCAACATGACCCGGAACCTGAATTTGAACTTTGCGAGGGTAGAGTTTAGATCCTGAAATCAGCAAGTTCAGTTTCACCTAGATGTGGGCAAGGGCATCACTAAACTCGGGAGGTGGCACCAGCTCTGCAGAAAAAGACCAAATGGGCCTGTGTTTGTATTCAGACTCCAATTGTATTGTCATCGCACCCCCATTTCTGGGAGACAGGTTTCTCTCCCTTGAGGTACAGTGCTAGCAATAACCCTGCTCTCATAAAAAGGTTTGATGAGCCAGGGGTGGTGGTGCATGCCTTTAATCCCAGCACTTGGGAGGCAGAGGCAGGTGGAGCTCTGTGAGTTCAAGGCCAGCCTGGTCTACACAGTGAGTTCAGGACAGCTGGGGCTACAGGGAGACCCTGTCTCAAAAAAAGACTGAAAAAAAAAAAAAAAAAAGGTTTGATTGGTATGCACAGTTCTCCAGGCATATCAGAAAGCTCTGGCCCAGGGCAGCTGCAGCCCAGGGTGCAGGGAACTTTCAAGGCCCAGGATGGAGGTGCCGCCCACGTTGCAAAACAGAGGAGCAAGTCTAAAGGAAAAAACTTGCTGGTCCTGGCTGCCATCAGTGTTCAGGATCCCAGGGGAGAAATACTCCTACAAGCGGTGCCAGGTGCAAGCCCTGTCACTTGGGGTGGGGAGAGGGAAACACGAACCCCACAAGGAGGGCTTAGAGGGGATTTAGCAGAGATGTGAACGCTCCCCAGCTCTTGTTTCGCCCCATTTTCTGGACAAGTAGGTGGTCCCTCTGAAGAAGCATGAAATTCTCCCTTGGGCTTCAGGGCTTTGGTCTGGATGCCTCAGACCCTCATTGTTACAACAGGCACCAGATTGTCTGCTGACCTCAGCTACACAGAGCCCGGCTCTCCTCCCAGGCTCCTCCAAGCTCAGCTTGGGCCACTGCCGGCCAGCTAGCCATCTTGGGCCAAGGATCTCAACAAACTCATCCTACTTTTCAATTTCCCAGCCTAAGCATCCACAGAATTCAGTTCATTGTAACTAATGGAAGCAACAGCAAACACTTACTGACCAGGGCAAAGCTTTTTGTTGTTGTTGTTTTTGGTTTTTTTTTTGAGACAGGGTCTCCCTGTAGCCCCAGCTGGCCTGGAACTGGCTGTGTAGACCAGGCTGGCCTTGAACTCAGAGATCTGCCTGCCTCTGTTCCAGGCACTTCCAGAGATAGCTCTGCCCTATCAAGCACAAATTACTAACACCCTTTTTCATACATGTAGAAGAGGGGCTTACAGAAGCCAGGTGAGCTGACGTACGAGCTTGATGTATGTGTAACTCTGATACCAAAATGCTTTGAACCACATCAAGAAGTCAATGTACTTCGGCAAAGATGAACGGTATTTGAGAACTCAGGTCTGGCACATTTTTCTCCAAACCTGGGACATCTTATGTCATTGGGTCATTTGAAAACATTTTTAAAAAGCTAAAGAAAAGAGGACCTACCCCTGGACATTGGCTGGGATAGGATGTGGGGTCCCAGCATCCTCATAAGCTCTTCCTCCACCAACCTTCACTTCACTTGGCTTCCAATACTTCCTGGGGCTCTGGGAGGCTGAGTGTGCAAACGGAACACAGCTGCCTAGGTGGCCAGTGAGGTGGCTGTTTCTGTTTTCATTGTCTAGGGCTTGCCTTTAAAGTGCTCCCTTCTGAAGCAGAAGTAAAGACCAGAAATTCAAATCAAGAAACTACCCCTCAGGGCCTGGAGAGACAGCTCAGCAGTTAAGGGCACTGGCTGCTCTTGCAGAGGACCTGGGTTCAGTTCCCAGCACCCACATGGCAACTAACTACCATCTGTAACTCCAGTTCCAAGGGATCCTATGCCCTCTTCTGGCCTCCTTGGACTTTGCATGACATGGGTGCACTTACATACAAGCAGGCAAAACACTCATACACATCAAATAAAAATAAATCAAAAGAAACTACCCCTCAGCAGAGCAAGGTACACCCAACTCAGCACCTGGAAGGCAGAGGCAGGCAGATCTCTGTGAGATCTAAGCCAGCCTGGTCTATATAGCAAGTTCTCGGCCAGACTCTGACTCTCATAAACAAATAAACCAAAGAAAAGAAACTACCCCTCAAAATCAGCTGTACGGCTCAAGGGAAGCAGGGCCCTAGCTCATTAGGCAGCCCAGGCACACACATGCACAGCTACGGCCAGCAGCCTGGGGTCATTAGCATGCAGGCTGGACTTCCCCTCTGGGACTCAACACATTCATCTTCTAGGGAGGCACCTCCAGCCAGCTCCAAGGTCATCATCCCAGGACTGACTCCACCGTGATACCAGCTCTTGGCCCCAGCAGCTCAGCTCCAGCCAGATCCACCCCAGCAGTCTAGGAGCACCAAGTGGCAGAGAACTCCCAGCCCAGTGTTCCTGCAAGCCAGACTGTTGCTTAGCCCAAGGTGCACATCCTCCTAGAAAGGCCTGAGAAGCCCAGGTGGGGTGGGATATGCTCTTTGGTAACTTCCATCACTGCAAGTGTCCATTTCCCAGCCACACCCAGAGCTAAGCTTGCAGCCTAAGCCCACCATGGAAGGCAGGAGGTGATGGTACAGACGGACCTGGGTTCCAGTCACAGCCTGTGCCTCTTCTTAGCTGTGTGATCTTCAGTGACTTATTTAACTTCTCTGAGTTCCCACTGCCTCATCTCAAAATGAGGGTAACTATGTGGGCTTTGCACTGAGAACAGAATGAAAAGCTGCTTTCGGGATACTTGACGCATAGTAGGTGACAGTGACTATTTTCTTAACCCCGGGCTTGACTTAAAAACTGAAGTATGTTCTCTAGGAAGTTATTTTTTAAAAAGTCCTCAAAGCATTCAGACTGAAACCACCCCTCTATCCTGGGGCCTAGTTTCCAGAAGGGAGAAAAAACTCACCTAGTAATTTACACTATTAGTAAACACAACCACAGGGCTCTCCCGAGACTCCAAACAAAACCTCCATGGAAGTGACTTTAATCTAGAAGCCCTCGCACCGGCCACACTGGCTCTCTCCACAACCCGGCCCCCCAAGCAACAGAAAGACTTGAAATGAGGACTTGAGACAGCTGGCTGATCACCACCAGTTTTTCAGGCTGTGCAGCCTAGTGTGATAAGATGGGCTCCAGCACAGTAACACACTGAGACGCCTGGTGGGCTGAGTGCTCTCGGGGAATGCCCAAGCCTCCTCGAAGCCACCAAGGTTAGAAGGAAAGGAGGTGGGGAGGCGGTTTGCAATTACACACACACACCCCCAAGGTGATTTTGGCAGCTGCGAACACACACACACACACACACACACACACAGGGATTTTGGTGGATGCGCGCACACACACACACACACACACACACACAGGGATTTTGGTGGATGCGCGCACACACACACACACACACACACACACAGGGATTTTGGTGGATGCGCGCACACACACACACACACACACACACACCCCAAGGTGATTTTGGCAGCTGCCCCATTGCCAGTCCTACCAACTTTTCAGTCCTACCAGCCAAGGAGCCACAAGGCAGTGCTCACCCCTCTGCCCCGGCCCTGGGAACTTGGGGGAAATCGTCCTACCTTGTAAGGTTCCTAGGCCAGAGCATGGCATTACATTATCGTCCCCAGCGGACAAAGAGGCTGAATGACTCTCAGGGGATGGCAGTCCCCGCAGCCGCCAGCCCGCCCACGCCGGGCCAGGCAATCCCGGACCCAGCGCCTGGGCTACTGAAGGGCTGCTGAGAACAGCCTCACCGTTCCCCAGTCCAGCCGAGAAATCCGATCGGCCAACAAAATTAACCTTTAAAGTGCTGAGGGAGCGGGAGGTCAGGGCTCGGTGCTAGCATCAAGTCAGCTGTGAAAAGTTTCAGCAAAGCAAAAGCTAACAGCAAACTCTGAAAGCGGTACCGTAAAGCACCGAATAGAAGGGCCGTAAAACACCGACTAGAAGGGCCCCGCACGTGTCCCAGAGGTTATCACAACAGATCTAAACGTGAAAAACACTTTAAATCCCCCTTGGACTGTGCTAAAAACACAGAAGAAAATTTTTCCCAGCAACATGTTCTTCCTTTAGCTGCACAACTCATTAACCAAAATAACTTTTAGCTCAGCCCGTGGTCATGTGAATAAAAATTATTTGATTAGAATGACAAATCTACAGAGAGATGGGACTTGCTACCTGTTTGGACAGTTGACCTCAACCCACATTCATTCTGGGGATGCTCCTGTTGATGGGGCATCAAGGGAAACATGCATTAATTCCTCACAAATGTTTTAAAAGAAAAAGCTCACTCTGTACATGGCTACATTAAGAATTATGGTACAGAGGCCAGAAAGGAAGATGGGACTAGAGAGCCAGGTCTAAGATGATGAGAAGGGGTCCACCTGTAATCCAGAACTCGGAAGGAAATATGGAAACAGACCTGGAGGGAGGGGGAGGAAACTGTATCGCTGCTGGGAATGCAAAGGCAAAGTTCTATCAGAGCTGTGAGCTTTCTTTTCCAGAGGAAGGGTGAGGACGCTTTTCCCAAACCCTGCCACTTGGCTACTGAAGCCTTCAAAGACATTCTCTGAGCCAGGCTCGCTCCCAGGCCCAGCTACCTTTGCAGCAGCGGGGGAGGCCTGGCCTAGGGTGGCACGGGAAGGAAGCAGGGATTGTGCAGGTCCTTCTGGGGTCAGAGTTTGCTCAGCAAACAGAAGCTTTTCAAAGGGGATGGAGACCATTCCTGCCTCCACCCACCATGTAGGGAATAAAATTTGATTCAAAGAGAAAGAAGGGGGCGGGGCTGGGAGAGCTTCCCAGGTGAATGAAAAGAACGTGTTTAGCCACAGAGATTGTAATCTTGAAGGAGTCCCAGCCTAGGTTACTCATTTCTGTCTGGTCCCCTAGGGCCCTCCTCCACCCGAGGCAGCTCCAGGAGTTGAGCATCTGCAAGGGAACAGGAAAGCAGAGGTGGGGGTTGGATGGGGGTAGGAAGGGCTGGCACAGACTTACCAAGACAAAAACGTCAGGCTCTAGCTGACCAGGGTGCTTCAAAGCCCTGCTTACCATCTACCCTGTTCCAGAAATTACTAATTTCCTCTTTACAACATAACTAAAAGTCTGACTGGCCTCTGGGTTAGGTTGGGAATATTTGTTGATTGTGCAAAAGGACACACACACAGAGATACACACCCATTTCCTGCAGTTTCTTTGTGCTTTAAGCAATAGAACAGGTAGACTAGAGCAACCTGACTAGCCTCAAAGATAGTTCAACTAGGGGATGTCTATCCATTTATTCGTTTATCCCCGTCCTCAGCTGCCTGGCAGTCACTGTGTTAATTGCCAAAAAATACAGCAATCAACAGAAAAGACAAAAGTCTCACCTTGAATGGAACTTATCTTTTAGTGGAAACTATAGAGTTTCACCAGTGAGCTCTAAAACAAAATGACACAAATGTAATTTATACAGGTGGTTAGTGATAAAGGCGAAGAATTGGCAGGGGAGGTGTGGCTGGGGAAGGCCTGCCAAAGGTTCCCTTCTAAATCTGAAAGCAGTGTGTGGGAGCAAAAGCCTTCCAAGACAGGAAACAGCCAGTGCCACATCCCCAGGAGGATGGATGCCACCTACACAAGGAGCCCAAGTGCACAGCAGGGTGACCAGGGAACCAAAGGGAGCCTAGCAGAAGGTCAGGACAGAGGGCCAAGGTACAGGGCGGTGGAGCCTGCGGGCCACCGGAGGCAGCTTGGTTTTTAGTCCAACACTGTGAGGTTAACAAGTGGAGCGGTTACTCTTCTACAGTACTAATAACTTCTTCTGTGCACAAGGTAAATTTACCCGTGCGAGACCAACTGCTTGGCGGGGAACTGGGTCTTCTTTCTGTGGTTGAAAGTAAAAATCACTTCTTTAATATGAAAGACTGAATTCCTTGCAGCTGATAACAATCAAAGTGACTAAGACCCAGACAAGGGGCGGGAAAACCCCAGCACTGTAGGGAAGCCCTCATCTCTGCAGGTGCCTCCTGGCTCCCCTGTAGATCTGGCTTGTAAGCAGGCCAAATGACCTGGAACTCACAAGCATTTCTTCCATGGCAACATCATTATCTATGATGTCAAGGTTCCAAGGTTACTTCCATTTTTTAAATGCAAAAGAAGCTGTTTAAATTTTACCCAAATGTGAAAAAGTAGAAAACTTTAATCCAGGAACCCAGTCCGCAAAGACAGAAAGGAAGGCGGGCCCTTGTTTCTAATGAGCACTGTGTCCAGCAAGCTACCGAAGAAGGTCAGCAGCTCCTCCTCCAGCACTCAGGTTCCTTGTTTGTTGGCCCTGGCACACTGAGAAATGTACCACCCATCTCAACAGGTAAAACTCAGTCTTTCAGCTGGGGATGTAGCGGTTCAGTTGGTAGAGTGATCACCAAGCATCAAGAAGACCTGGGTTTGACATCCCCCGTCCCCCGTCCCCCGCAACACCACGTTGTTAAAAAATGATGTGGGGGCTGGAGAGATGACTCAGAGGTTAAGAGCACAGGCTGCTTTTGCAGAGGACCTGGGTTCAGTTCCCAGCACCCGCATGGCAGTTAACAATGGTCCTTAACTCCAGTTTCAGGGGATCAGGTGGCTTCTGCAGGTATTGCATGCATGTGGTGCGTTTACATCCATGCAGGATGTAAACATGCACATAAAATAAAAATAAGTAATTCTGTAATGATGTGGTGGTCTACACCTGTAGTTTCAGGTGGAGGTGGAGGCAGAAGGGTCAGAAGTTCAAGGCAATCCTCAGCTACATAGTAAACTTGAGGCCAGCCTGGGATACATGAGACCCTGTCTCAAAAGCAAAAATCCAAAATTCAAAACCTTGTACCCCGTGTCCACACTCTCCTCTGGATCATCCCAGCCTCTGCTCCATGCTAGAGTACAACGCCCCAAAGGGGCCACAAACTCCTCATGCCCCATGAGCATTTTAACCCACCAGTCAAGCTGTCCCTCACTCTGAGAGCTCAGTTTTCATATCCAAGCAAAACATTGGCTTCGCCGCCGCAGTGTGACTTCTCCGTCTTACCCCACATGGGTTTCCAGCAGCAGGTGACATCTGCTTCTCCCTTCCCAGGTTCCCCTGTGGTACTATCATCCACACTGGACCTCCTCCTCCCTCTCCGCCTGGGCCTTAGGTCACCCTCTGGCCACCTTCTTCCCAGCTTCTCCAGACTCCAGCTCTGTCCCTCGTCTCTTTCTTTTCTCTGCCTTTTTTTTTTTTTTTTTCCGAGGTGACCTCACGAATGGCTCCAAATACTACATGTAGCCAGATAACTCCCCAGTGTAATCTCTAGCCTGGGCTCTCTGGGTACCAACATGTGTCAAATCTGATCCTTTACCAAATTAATATTCTGACCTCCAATGTGTCTACACTGTTCTACCAAAATCTTGGACATTTCAATGTGTGACTACCTACTGCCCATCCCAATTCTTCCCTTGTTTTTTGTGTAGTCAATCTGCTACGAAATCCTGTTGATTATGTCCCCAAAGTCCACTAAAAGTCCAACTTGGGGAGCCAGCAACTTTGTCAGGCTTTCTAACAGAACATGGGTCAGGGGTTACTTAAGGGACCATGGGCCATCTCAAAGCAGCTGCACCACTGGGAAGCCCAGCAGGAATGACGACTTTCCCATAGCCAGAGCACCCTGCAGTCCACCTCCATGGTCTGCATAGATGGCGCCCCCTGCAGTCCACCTCCATGGTCTGCATAGATGGAGCCCCCTGCAGTTCACCTCCATGGTCTGCATAGATGGAGCCCCTGCAGTCCATCTCCATGGTCTGCATAGATGGAGCCCCCTGCAGTCCACCTCCATGGTCTGCATAGATGGAGCCCCTGCAAGAGCACCCTGCAGTCCACCTCCATGGTCTGCATAGATGGCGCCCCTGCAGTCCACCTCCATGGTCTGCATAGATGGAGCCCCCTGCAGTTCACCTCCATGGTCTGCATAGATGGAGCCCCTGCAGTCCATCTCCATGGTCTGCATAGTGGAGCCCCCTGCAGTCCACCTCCATGGTCTGCATAGATGGAGCCCCTGCAGTTCACCTCCATGGTTCTGAAGTTCATCTCCATGGTCTGCATAGATGGAGCCCCCGCAGTTCACCTCCATGGTCTGCATAGATGGAGCCCCTGCAGTCCACCTCCAATGGTCTGCATAGATGGAGCCCCCTGCAGTCCACCTCCATGGTCTGCATAGATGGAGCCCCCTGCAGTCCA
>NW_008328488.1:580424-603862 GCF_000622305.1 Nannospalax galili
TCTCCTTGTATGTGGGAAGGTCAACAGGCAACAAGCCTGATCCTGAAAGTCTCCTGCAAGCAATCACAGTTGCCCTGATGAAGATGGCCGCTGCTATGCCTGGAACCCTGCAGTCCACCTCCATGGTCTGCACAGATGGAGCCCCTGAAGTTCATCTCCATGGTCTGCATAGATGGAGCCCCT
Organism: Nannospalax galili; assembly: GCF_000622305.1. NCBI lineage: Eukaryota > Metazoa > Chordata > Mammalia > Rodentia > Spalacidae > Nannospalax > Nannospalax galili. Next base: position 580,608 of record NW_008328488.1, read on the forward strand.
GCAGTTCACCTCCATGGTCTGCATAGATGGAGCCCCATGCAGTTCACCTCCGTGGTCTGCATATGCTAGCCCCTGAAATTTGGGCAGAATTATATACAAATGGCTTAGGGGTGCAGGAGGTAATGGTCCATTCAGAATCTCAGGTGATGGTTCAGTAATGTTCCTGACCCCCTCCTTGTATGTGGGAAGGTCAACAGGCAACAAGCCTGATCCTGAAAGTCCCCTGCAAGCAATCACAGTTGCCCTGATGAAGATGGCCGCTGCTATGCCTGGAGGAGAGCACTCTGTGACAGACATGGAACCTGCTCACTACTCAGCCTCTTCAGGAAGAAGAACCTGGTCTAAGCCTGATGGCTCTACCTTCCCTCTTTCCCAGGTCACTTCCATGATGGCTCTGTGCACACATGCACACATGCACACACACACACACACACACACACACACACACACACACACACTGCATAAATGTAATTTAAAAATTTAATGAAAGCACTGATGCTCGCCTTTAATCCCAGCACTTGGGAGGCAGAGGCAGGCAGATCTTTGTGAGTTCGAAGCCTGCCTGGTCTACATAGTGAGTTCCAGGACTGCTGGGGCTACAGGGAGACCCTGTCTCAAAAAAAAAAGAATTAATGAAAGTTTCGTGTAAGGTATAAGATTGACTGCCCCTAAAGCTCATCTTATTTAGCTCTCAGAACTGTTCTGACATGAACCATAACCCCCATGTTATAGGAGCCTGGAGAACTCAGTCATCGACCACCCACAAGCACCCTAAGTGACAGACTGGAGCCAAACCCTGTTCAACACTGCCGAATTACAGGCGTGAACAAATGCCTCCGGCTCAGGCTCTCTATGGCAACAGGTGACACTGGCACATTTAGTGGGCCAGGCCACTAGCAGGGTATTCCTGAACCCTCTGGCTGCTTCCAATACATTTTGGCTTGGTCCAAGTTAGAGCCACTCTCTTACAAACTTCATGCTGGACTGGAGCCTGCCTGATTTCCAGTGACTGATTTAAATACTGGCTGAGTGTTGATTTCTGTGTGCTGGGGAATCAATGGCACATAAAAGTTCAAGGTCTCTGTCTCCTCTGACATGGAACTCAGAGTCTGGTATGTGTGTGGGTCGCTCGGGTAGTCAAAAATAAAATACACTTAATTGCAAACCAGGATCTAAGTGATAAGGATGTACTGGAGAGGAGAGACCTTGCTCCAAGCCTTTTTGGCTACCAGCAGCATCACAGAAACCCCCAAGCCAAGATCCCCAAGGAGGCAAATGATTAAGTTACTTCAGTGGGTCTTTCAGGGAACAATTTGGAGCTAGGCTTTCCTGCCTCTTGGGTTGTGATAATAAACCTTGCTATGTAGTGAAAAATGTGGGGAAATCCAGAGGCAAAGCCATTTGGCTACTTGGTCTTTTCAATCAAATTATAAAATATTAAAGTGATGCAGAAAAACTCTGGTATAAGGACTTGTATTTCTAATGGTGCTGGGGTGCCGTTATCATCTCTGTTGAGAGACAGGCAGTGGGGCTGGGGGATGGCTCACTTGCTGAGAGTTCGAGACACACAGGAATCCCTGCAATGGATCCCAGGCATGGCGGTAAGCACCTGTAGTCACAGCACTTGGGAAGTAGAGGCAGGAGGATCAAGTTCAAAATCATCTTCCTCTACACAGAGAGTTCAAGGCCAGCCTGGACTGCAAAAAAAAAGAACTCTGTCTCAAAAAATAAAACAATTGATCACTGATATTCAAAGCTACTCTTTATCATTTTCTAATATGGCTACAGTTCTAAGAGCCTCCTGGAGTGCGCCCACTGCAGGGTGAAGGAATAGGGAGGAGGGGCGGGCGGGCGGCTGGCCGGATGCGCAGGCGGGTGGGCAGTCAGGCTGGGGCAGAGTGAGAAGTTGAACTGGGGGCCGAGGAGATAGCATAAAGGTGCTTGCCACCAAGATGTCCACCCAATAGGCACACATACAAATAAATAAATGTAATACATTTTGTGTGTGTGTGCGAGACACAGTCTCACTTTGCAGCCCTGGCTGGCCTAGAACTTGCTATGTGGACCCCACTGGCCTCAGACTCACAGAGATCTACCTGCCTCTGGGATTAAAGGTGTGCACCACCACACTGGGCAACAAAAACCTTTAAGAAAATAGAAGAATAAAAGAAGTTAAGCCAGCAACAACAAAGACTGGGGGCGGGGGGGGGGTGTTCACCAGAGCAGCTCCCAGCCGGTGGGACTGAACCAACAGTCCCCAGGCAGGCAGGCCTCACACCTTGGAGGTACACTGCAGAGCAGAAGACAAGATCTGCTGGCCTCTTAAGTCCTCAAAGATCCATCCAAGCATGAAGTCTATCCCTGGATCCCCTACTGAAATCCCCAGAAGAAATTCATTCCTCTGTGAAACTGACTCAGGAGCCATCCGTGTTCTGTTAGGGAAAGGACAGCCCACAACAGCAGTTTACGCAGTGCCAGGCAGTATAGTATGCCTGACATGCTCAGTCCCTGACCTCACGGACCCCCTCTGCAGCTAGCTGTGAGGTAAGAGATTCTTTATGGAGAAAACCTGTTCACTACCTTAGCGGTGGAATTTCATTATTTCCCTTCTGAGTTTATAGGAAACCATAAAATTGGTTCACAAAACCTTCCACAATCTCTAAACCACAATCTTGTCTACGTCAAAAGAAGAAAAAGAAGTTTGGCTAAGAGCCCAACTCATTCTAGTAGAAAGGCTACAGCTAAGAAGTTACAGACTGGTTAAGAATTAGACTTCTCTTGACCACCAGTCTCTAAGAGAAAACCTGTTTTGAAGAGGGGAGAGGAAAAATAAAAAACAATGGAAGAGCACACAGTAGTAAGGGCCTAGGAACTTTTCTCTTGTGTTGAAAAGTCAAACCAGTAAACGTTGAGAGACATTAACTTTCTGTACCAAGTTGAAATTAAAAAAAACCTTCCGTAGGAAGACAGATTTTACTATCTCCAGTTCACAGATGAGCTGTGACTGAGGTTATAGAAGTTGTGGAGGACACGAGCTATCAAGGCTAAAGTTAAAATCCAGACACAGGCCTGCTTTATTCAGAAACCAGTGTCCTGGGTGTTTAAAGTTCTTATGTGCTAAGTGTTTGCTATGGCACTACATTGCTAAATTCATTATGTAACCCTGGCTGGCCTGGAGCTCACTACATAGACCAGGCTAGCCTTGAATTTACAGAGATCCATCTGCCTCTACCTCTCAAGTACTGGGATTAAAGGTGCCTGCCGCCACACCTGGCTACTTTGCTAATCTTTATGATCTTTTGAATCCAGCATTACCTATGCAGTAGATAGAATCCACAGTTTCTATGATGACATGGAGGCAGACTGGGAGCTAGTTCTAGGCTGACCAGCTTTAATCACTCCTAAATTTTTGCCTTGAGCAGTAGGGGAGGATGGCAGTGCCAGGATGGCCTTCAATGGTGACGTATCCAGTGCTGATGAGAAGCTGAGTGCAGGGCTCTCTTCCCTCTCCCAAGGTGACTCTGTGAGTCGGTGACATCAAGGCAGATTCTTGTCCTGTGCTTTGATTTGGGTTTAGACAGTGATAAACACTCTCATTCAATTTGGAAAATAATGTAAGTTGATGCTATAAATTTGGAGGTTCAGCTGAACAGCTAACTGGACATAGACAGAAACCCCATTCTTTGGACAACTTTCTCCCCAACATGGTACCAGGAACAATGGAGTATGTGAATGGTTCAGGGTGGCCCCATCACCAGCAGTCAGAACATACTGGAGACTGTCCTACAGGCTCCAGGGCATCATGGCACGAATGTCAGAACCATAAGGGAAGTGAGAAGGCAGGCTTTATGGTAGCTCACACTAGCGCATACATCCAGCTCCAGCAAGGTCTCTGCATCTGCATTGTCGCTGAGAACAGGACTGAACGCCCTGACCACCTCCCCCAGTGGGAATATGTTCAGCCAGGGGTGGCTCCTCGCTGAATGGAGAACTGTGGCTGTTACGAAACTAGGAATTCTGACTAAAAAGGTGCTCCTGCCACGGTGGCTAACAGCCATCCATTTTCTTAAAAATTAAAAAAAAAGGGGATGGGGTCGGGCATGGTGGCACAGCCTTTAATCCCAGCCTTTAATCTCTGTGAGTTCAAGGCCAGCCTGGTCTACACAGTGAGTTCCAGGACAGCTGGGCTACAGGGAGACCCTGTCTCAAAAAGACCAAAAAAAAGAATCTTCAAAACAAGCAACAAAATTCTTTTTTTAAAAAAAAAAGGCTTCAGGGGGGCCAGTGTGATGGCTCAGCAGGGAAAGGAGATTGCTGCCAAGCTTGATGACCTGAGTTTGAGCCCCAGAACCCACATGGTGGAAGGAGGGGACAAAGCCCAACAAATTGTCCTCTGTCCCCTCCCACACAAAAGTAAATAAATGCAATAAAAAAAAATTTAAAGGCCAGGCTTAGTGGCACACACCTTTAATCCCAGCTCTTGGGAGGTAGAGGAAGGTAAATTTCTGTGAGTTTGGGCCAGCCTGGTCTACATAGTGAGTTTCAGGTCAGCTGGGGCTAAAGGGAGACCCTGTCTCAAAAAATAAAAATTTTTTAAAGGCTGCAGGTCTGAGAGGAGAGTTCAGTGGCAGAGCACACAGTTCTAGGCATCCAATAAAACAGACAGACAACCACTGTCAGTCACACTGGATAATTAAACACTGCAGCAAGTGTATGGTATTTGCTGGACTTTTCTGGTTTATAACCAGCACCTTAGTCATGCAGCTAGATGCCCTGGTGGGACCAGGGAGGAGAGGGAGAGCAGAGGTGGAAGAGCCTGACTCCTTTCTCAGCAATCCACTTAGACTGAAATGTCAGGAAGTTTAGCGGATTAAGGGTATTACAGGCGCTATTCATAAAGGTGTTTTGTTAGAACTTCCAAATAGCAATCTAGTGAAATAAGCCCCGCACAGCCTTAAATGAAAGTCTGTTACAGTACTTAATGTTTCCCAGAGAAGGAAAAAGACCTCCAGGTATTAATTTACCTAAAGAGCAGCTGCCTGAAAGATACGGTAATGGATCCCATTTGGTCAGGGCTATAAAGCAGGTTACCAGTCACAGAACCGGGCAGCTTGGGCCCAGGTTGGCTGGTGGGGTGGTGGGACTACAATTAGGGGTAATGAGAGGTATGTGTGTATTCTCATAAGAGCCTCAGCTGCTCACCTATTACAGACTCAGTCCCCTTCTACATGATCCAAGGACACTTCTAGAAGCTGCTGGGATCCAGGAGGTGTAAGGTATGCTTGGATTTCAAAATTCAGCAATTAGAATAAAAAGAGCTTGCCACTCTCCCCAAGTACATCTGGGGAGATGAACCTAAATGTTCTTGGATTCTGCCTTTCCATAGATGGCTTTGGGTTTGAATGTGAAACGTGCACCATAAACTCATGTGTGTGAAAAGCTGGTGGGGGATTTGTGGAACCTTTAGGAAAGTGGGGCCTCTCGGAAAGAAGCAGGTCACTGGAGGTGAGCCCTGAGGTGTATAGCCCAGTCCTGTTTCTTGTCCCCTACTCTCCCGGTCCTCCAAGATGTCAGCAAGTGGTCTATGTGCCTACAGCCACAGTCACAAGCTACTTCTCCTGCTATGCAGCCTCCCACCATGCCTTCCCTCCCTACCACGGTGGACTGCATTCCCTCAAACCTTCTGCAAGTTGCTTCTTATGAGGTATCTGGTCACAGCACTGACAGATGTAACTAATACAAGCTCCAAGTCAAACATCAGCAAAACAAACTCCATTTTTTTCCTATGGCGGCTTCTGATATCATAGCAAGTGATTCAAGAACTTCCCAGTTACAGCATGGAGCCCCAGTGAGACGACTCCACAGTGAGAAGTCCTTCTGAATAGAGAAAGGGGAGCGCTGTGGGTGGACAACTGCAGCTCCATCAACAGGCAGGGCTGTTATGACTGGCACAGCTGCAGTCTCCTCCCAGTCAGCTGGAGACTGAGGGCTTGGAGGTCAGAACAGTGGCCTCTGTCCTCAAGATGCACACAGACGAGGGAAAGGCAAGGAGCAGACCTCTGTAAGATGACACATTTGGCGCTGTGATGAGGACAAGTTCATCGAGGCCCTTAAGAGGGACACATGATCTGGACTTTGGTGCTGAGTAGACAGGGGAGGCTTTGTGGAGATGATGACTTTCAATAGGAGTTCCTAAGGGATTAGCTAAGGAACAAGGAGACGCTCTGCAGAGGCATTTTGAGGAGTGACTCATAAGGAGGTGTAGTGGGAGGTGGGGAGGAAGGAGCGGGACACACAAGGAGCCAGGTCCTTCAGTCTGGATCCTACAGGAAGCCCAGTCACCAAGTTTGAACTTCATTCCAAAACCATCAGGAGCTCACAGGCAATTCCCTGCTTCACAGAAAAGCCCCGGTTACCAGAAATGCCAGGAGGGTTATCAGGAATGCCAGCCTTTCCTTCCTACACCACAAGCCTCACACACTGCTTGCATCCTATCTGTTTTCTTTGAGAAACTTGACATTTCTAAGAGCTGGCATAGCGGTGGGAAGCAACATTCACCTGCGGCAAGTTCTAGAAACTCAACCTTGGACAACATGGAGTTTACCAAGCAGCTGCCTTCCCCCAGTTCATACTTGACAGTCAAATACAAAATTGTATCTTGGGTTGGTTATCTAGAACGTGTAGTCACTCTACAGGTTCAGATGTGAAAAGAAACTTGGGGACCATGTGGCTCAATTCTGTGGATGCGCCCAAGGAAGAGGAAGTGCCCATTCCAGGACCTCAGCCTGCCAATCCCCAAAGGGTAACTGTTGCTTCACTTCCATCATAGACCAGGAGTTCCAAATTCCTACCACAAAGTCAGGAAGGTCTCAGGGACACCTGTGCTGCTGTGAGGGGAGGTGTGGTCTCCTGTATCAGTAAACGCTGAGGGGAGGAACTGAAACGGCCATCAATGTGGGGCTGGAGAGTCGGCCCGGTAGTTGAGAGCACTGACTGCTCTTGCAGAGAACCGAGTTCAATTCCCAGCACCCACATGGTGGCTGACAACCTGCTGTAACTCCAGTTCCAGGGAAACATTAACACACTCTTCTGACCACCGTGGGAATTGCATGACATGGGTGTACTTATATACATGCAGGCACTACACTCATACACATTAAACAAAAATAATAAATAAGTCTCTGGAGAGATGACTCAGTCACTGGCTGTTCCTGCCGAAGACCTGATTTGATATTTAAAAAAGAAAAACTAAATGATAATAATTTTATTTTTGGTCTTTTTGAGACAGGGTCTCCCTGTAGCCCCAGGTGTCCTGGAACTCACTATGTAGACCAAGCTGGCCTTGAACTCACAGAGATCTGTCTGCCTCTGCCTCCCAAGTCCTGGGATTAAAGGTGTGCACCACCACGCCTGGCAAAATATTTTTTAAAAATAATTTCAGGGGCTGGAGAGATGGCTCAGCGGTTGAAAGCACTGACCACTACTGCAGAGGACCTGGGTTCGATTCCCAGCACCCACATGGCAGCTCTGAACCGTCTTTAACTCCAGTTCCAAGGGGATCCGAAGCCCTCTTCCGATCTCCACAGCACTGCATGACACAGTGTACTCACATACATGCAGGCAATACACTCACACACATAAAATAAAAATAATAAATAAAAAAAATTTTTTTAAGTAAAAAAAATATATGGGCTAGTGAGATGGCTCAATGGGTTAGGGAGCTCACCTTTGTGCCAAGTCTGATGACCCGAGTGAGATTTATGGGACCCATATGGTGGGAGACAACCACCTTCTGCAAGCTGTCCTCTGACTTTCACAGAGGCGTGTATGCACACACACACACACACACACACACACACACACACAATGCAATTAAAAACAAAGGGACCCTTCAACAGTTAAGGAAACACATCCTTTCTTTTCATGTAAAGCACTTTAAGGGGATATAAATGCTCCCAGCCTTATCCTACTGCAAAACACTTATGAGATATCAGGGAAATAGGGCATGTGCAGGCACACACATTGTTCTGTGCAGATGGGTTATCTAGCAAAGTATCCAGGGCACAGAAGAGAGATCTGAGGAACTTTAGTTTTCAAATGCCAAATGGATCAAAGATATATGCAACAGAGAAGGCAGCGCACGACGCTAAATTTAGTCTTCTCCTGTACCAGTTCCTCCTGTCACCAAGGTCAGTTTAGCTGAGTGATCTCCACTGAGCCCCTCTCTGTTCATAACCTCTGCCTCTGCGCACCAAGGGTCGGGCCAACAGTGCTCACAGGAGGTGATGTTTCTGCTTGGGTTTCTGCCAGCTGTCACGGAGGAGGAAAAGCTGTAGAAGTTGCTGGACCTCAAGAAGTAGTGGAAGACAGAGAAAAGAAAGACCCAGAAACAGATGGAGAGAGAGGCACACATCCTCTGCCTGGAGCTTTACCGCAAGAGCCAAGGATTCAAAAACATTGTGGTTCTGTTTCCCCATTATCCCACATTGACTAACCACTCAGCACTGCATGAGCCATGATGGATCGACTTCATTGTAACTTGACTTAGAGTCACCATGAAACACACTGCTGAGTTTGTCTAACTGAGGGAAGAGTCACCATGAACATTGGTAAACCCATCCTACAGGCTGGGCTCCTACACCGAGTTAAAAAAAAAAAAAACAAGGAAAGCCAAGTGTTCTGGTTTGCTTTCAATTGCTGTGACAAAACACTCTGACCAATACCAACTTGGGGAGAAAAGGGTTTATTTGGCTTACATCTCCTGGGTCACAGTTCATCACTGAGGCAGCCCAAGGTAGAAACTCAGGGCAGGAACCTGGAGGCAGGAGCTGAAGCACAGACCATGGAGGAACACTACTTACAGGCTTGGTCCTCTGGTCCACGCTCAGCCTGCTTTCTTATACAATACAGAACTGCCCAGGGGTGGCACCACCCACAGTGGGCTGGACCCTCCCACATCACTCAACAGTCAAGAAGATGCCCCACAGACATGGCCATAGGCCAGTCCAATGGAGGCAATTCCCCAATTAAGGCTCCCTCAACCCAGGTGTGTCAAGTTGACACTAAAGCATCCAGCATAGCAGCATTCCTCTCTACCGCTCAGCAATGTAACCAGCTGCCTCCTGCTCCCACCACCAGTGGCCCACACCCTGGAGTTGAGAGGCAACACAAACCCTTCCTTGAGGTGCTTTTGTAAAGTATCGTGACACAGCACTGAGATACTAACACAACAGGTAAAGTATCACCACATCCTTTCCCCACCATAGGGCATTCTTACAAACCCTAACCACCAGCATGACAGAGCAGGTCTGTAAGTGAGGGGCCAGGAGGAGGCGCCCACCCCAGGCAATTCGTCTCTGATGTCGCTGAGCAGCAGCCTTGCCTGGGAGGTGTCTGTGCCTCCTGTGCCTCTGCTACTGCTTGCAGTTCACGTGTGGGGCTCAGGGCAGAAGCAGGATGAGCCTGCCCTGCCTTTCAGAGGAGAACCGACTTCTTCAGGGACTGGCTTTTGTCCCCAGCCAACCTGTCACACCTATCTTCTGGTGCCTTGGGCATGTGGCCACAAGTGAATGCATTCTGCTGGCTAAATTTAGACTCCAGAGTTTCTGACCTTTCATTTCTTTCACTCTAAGAAAGAGCAGATTGGTTTCCTTGGTGAAAATAACACAGCCCACCCAGTCAGTACAGACAGATGGAGTCATTTCCCCCCGCCCCCCACCTCCAGGAGCCAGAGGTGGTCTCAGAGTGTTGCCTGTGTCTCTCACAAAAATCCCAACCCCACACCCTGTGCGCATGGAAGGAGGTGGCGCCACGTTCCATGACTCAGTTCTTCTCTCTCACAAGCTGACTCTCTAAGCTTCTTAATGCTGTTCTCTGAGATGAGAGAAGAAAATCCAAAGCTTCTGAGCTCACCGCCAACTACATATGGATTATTTAGCCTCTTTGAACCTTGGCCCCCTCATCTTTCAAATGGGGACAATTCACTGGGTTGTGATGAGGGCTAAGGTTCAGGCACAGTGCCTGGCTCACAGCGTGCACTGTTAGCTGCTGCTGGCGGGTTTTACTGTCACTGCTGCTGATTCTGCCACTGGTGTTATTACTCTACCCCAGGCTCTCCAGCTGTCTAACTTCAGGCAATTTAATTTCATTGAGCCTGTGTTTAGTTTCCCACCATGAAAGAGATCATACTGACTTTGCAAGAGTTCAGCAGGATGAGGCAGACCGAGACACAGGAACTTTGGCCCCAGTGGGCTCTGTTCCCACCCCCCCCACCCCCCTTGCTCTGTTTTTGTTAGTTTTGTTCTGGTTGGTTTGTTTGTTTGCTTGTTGGTTTGAGACAGAATTTCCCTATGTAACTCTGGGTGGCCAGGAATTCCCTCTGTAGACCAGGCTGGCCTCCAACTCACAATCATCCACCTGCCTCTGCCTCCTCAGTGCAGGGATTAAAGGTGTGTGTCACCAGGCCCAGTCCTGTTCTGTTTTCACAGAGTGATCAGGGCTCACCAGATCGGCTTGGGACTGAGATCATTCTCAGAGTTTGTACCACAGGAAAGTTACTTCTGAAGACAGAGGGTGTCTCTACTTCCAGTCAGCTTGCTGTCCAGTGAGAATAATCAGGTGACAGTTCCACCTTCCCTCGCCTGGGGCTGAAATTCCTTTCCTATCCATAACCACCCTGTGCTGGGATTATCCTAGGAACAGGTCCACTCCACAGGACCCCACTGCTGCATGAACACATTGAATCACTTGGTTATTATGTGGCTGAGCGGGGATTTGAATAAAACTCTAGAGCCTCTTTTATTATTTATTTTTGTGTGTGGAAGATGCATGTATACATATGTGTTCATGTGTGTGTGCATGGCACAAGTGCATACAGGTGCATGCATGAGGGGGTGTAAGAGGTTTTGAGACAGGGTCTTTCACTGAACCTAGAACTCCTGGATTCCACTAGAGGACTTGGCCAGTGAGCCTCCAGGATCCTCCTCCTATCTCTGGCTCCTCAGTGCTGGGATTACAGGTGAGCACTGCCAGGCCTGACTTTTTTATGTGGATGCTAGGGGTGTGAACTCAGGCGTCATGCTTGTACAGTAAGCATTTTACCATCTGAGATGTCTTCTACCCCTGCTCCCCCCACTCACCAAGCCTTTGCGTTTAACCACTGCGATGTACTGCCTTGGGTTCAAAGTCCTGTGTCAAACGAAACGTGAGGGAAAGGGCACAAGGAGCCGTCTCCCACAAGCACATCTGGAGGCATCTGGAGCAAAACTTCCGCCAGTCAGTCCATTAGGGCTTAATGCCTGCCATTTGGAAAGCAGCCCAGGGGATTCACACACCCCTTTCAACACCAACTTAAGTTACACTGTGGCACGGACAGGGAGAGTGGACTTATGGGAAAGGCCAGACTGAGCCTCTCCTGGGAAGAAGCCCTGGAAGAATGAGCTGTAATCCCATCAGCAGGGACAGCAAACCGTTGGCATTAGAGCCTCTAGCTTTCCATTCTATTGGCACCAGGTGGCCCTCTGTCCAGAGTCCATGTTGCCAGGCTCCTAGGGGTGAGGCCAGCCCAATGGCCCAATGGGATTTAAGACAGCGGGAGAGCAGAGACCAGGACTTTCCATGCCTATTCCACAGAAGGGGAAACAAAGTTGAGAGAGGGTGTGGGCATGGTTCACAGTGGAATCCCCGACTCTGAAACTAGCATTCCCCCACCATCGATCGCAGCTTGGGCAGGCCCTCCTCAGCCTCCCAATCCATCTGGGAACACACCGCGCAAACAGAAAGCCTTCTGCAGGGACGTGGAGGGGACTGAGGTCAGTAGAGATACAACTGCTGCTGGAAGGGGAGGGGGTTCTGGGTGAGCTCCTGGAAGGTCTCTGGAGTTGAAGGAGCCCCACATTTGGAGGCAGTTCTCAGGGGTCCCCGGTTCGCCGACAAGCAAGGCTGGGACCCACTCAGATGGGCGGCTCTGCCTCCATGTTTTCAAATACTCCTGATCTCCCAAGAGCCCTCTGTAGGGACTCCGGCAGTGACTCCACAGTGACTAGACAAGATGAACACAGCATGATGAAGCAGGAGCACCCAGATATCCGGTGAAGGAGGGGCTAAAGGAGCAAGCCAAGATCCAGGTCACCCAAGACAGCTGGTGACAGTAGACGCCTCTGTTCTCACCCTGGGCTGTCAAGAGGCAGATGCAAATGGGTAGACACAGGACCAGAGAGGCAACGTCCCTCCCACACCTGGCACTTTGAATCATCAGGAGTCGCTGGGGGTGGAGTGGAATTGTTGGAGACAAGGAATTCTTGTATTGAAGTGTCATGGGACCTGGGTTCTAGTTAGTTCTGTTTCTTGGTACCTGATGGTTGTGTGGCTCTAAGTAAATAGCGTAGCTTCTCGTGTCAGCTGTACCATCTGAGGGGAGGCTGGTGGGGAGACTTTCCCTCAGAGACAGGTATTTGCATGGGGCAGATCTCACCTGAATCCAGCCCATCAATTACCAGCTGTAGTTCTTGGTTGGAAACACCCAGCATGGGGCAGGAGGAAGGTACTGAGTTTTCCACCCTCCACCACTTCAGAAGCCCACCTCTCTCTGCCTCGCCTGCGGACGGAGAGTGGAGAGTGTGTTGCTCAGCACAGAAAACATTTCCCCAACCTGGTTTCCTCTCAGTTCCTGGAGCAGCTCTGCCCTCCCAGCTCTACAGTCCACATCCTGTGGGTGCTGGTCACTGGGTGTTTGTGCAGTGTTTAATCATTAGGTGTTAGAGGTTCTAATACCAGGGCCTCTAGGGCATCCACAAATAAGTCAGCTATTGCCTGTCTATCAGGGTCTGTTTTGGGAAGGCTTCTCTTCAGGGACACAGGGCTGACCTCTGACACAGCGGGCTCCCAGAGGCTGGGGGTGGGGGTGGGGGACACAGAGATGAGGGTGGAGCCTCTCTGAACTGGAAGATAAGCAGTCAGCCATGCAAGGTAGAACCGCCTCTTTCAAGAGCAGAGCACCAGACTCTTGTCTTTTTCCCCCCTGTCCTCTTCCCCCTGACCTGCATTGGGCCCCCTTGGCCCCCTCACTTGTTTTCCAGGGTCTGGCTCTAGGCCTACCCCTATAGACATGCTTTCATTGTCCTGTCCTGCCATCTCATATGACAGTGTGGACAGCCAGAGTGCCTTGGCCCTTCCCTCAACAGCTCCGGACCAGCTCTTTGAGTCAGAGAGAAGGTGGAAGGTAGAGCAACACCAGACCCCACATCCCCACATCCTAGCACAGCACCTCGCACGCAGGGTGATTCCTAGTGTTTGCCAGTCCTGACTGGGTAGGGCTGTGGACTGAGTCTTTGGGGCACTCAAGTTTGTGTTGAAGTCTAACCCCTGATGTGGGTAGTGTCTGTAGTCTTTGGACATGGGGCAGCACCATTGTGAGTGAGGTTAGCAGCTTTCAAAGGGCTCCAGAACATTCCCTTGCACTACTGTTACTAATGAGGATAGAAGGAGAGGTCAGCAACTTGGAAGAGGACCTTTGCCATGCGGGCCTCCACCCTGGCCTTCTGGCCTATGGACTGTGAAAGCAGATGTCTGGTGTTTCTAAGCCACATGGTCTAGTGCAGCATAGAGACAGGCAGGTATGCAGACATAGCCAGGTCACCTCAGCCAGGCTACTGTGTTCCAGAGCCTGTATCCTTGGGTCCTGGGAACCCACAGGTTAAGCAATAGTCTCAGTCTTTTAAACTTAACATTACAAAAATAGAAAACAATTTAAGATTAGGTTAGAAGTGAAAATAAAGGATCATACAGGCTCCTCTGTGTGCCTACGGGTGGCATGGCTCTGAAGGGGTTATACACAGCCCCCGAGGCCAGAGGGCCCAAGCAGGAGCCAGTGCCCTGACAAGGGCACAGCCCTGCAATGCCACTCAGGAGCAGGCACAACCTGAGAAGCACTTGGTAGGCGGAGTGGGGGAGGTTGTTAAGAAGTGGAGATGAGCCCAGCACGGTGGCAGAGCCAGCAGGAGGCACTTTATCTAGTCTGTCAATGGAGCCCTGACGGGTTTTAAGTGGGTCAGTGAAACACAGGCTGCATCTGAGGGTCACAGGCTGTGCTGGGGCAATGGCTGGCACATGGGACAGTGATGCTAAGAGTAATCAGACAGTGCCTGGAAGGCAACAGAGGCACAGGACTGCTGCTCTGGGGCAGCTGGACAGGGAAGGGGGAGGAAGGAGTGCCATCTTCCCAACACAGGAAGCTGACCTTGGGGCCACCGGAGAGGCCAGGCCATTAGCATGACAAGTGCTGCTTGTTAAGAGAGGCTCCCGTCTCAGATGTCCCGCAGGGGACATTCAAGGTAGGCCTGTCCACAGGAGCTCCTAAGCTTGCAGACTCTGTTCACCACCCTTTATTCCAGATCATTAAGACCTCGGCCCTCAGGAGGCTTCCCGGGGCCTTTGTTCAAAATGAGAAGCCTAGTACATTTAATTGCCTCAGTCAGACACCCTGCCTCCACCCCCCCACCCCCTCCCAGGCCAGCTTTGTCCGCAGCTTGTCTTGAAACATAATCAGAGCCTGTTCCGAGTCCGAGGCCCTCCTCAAATTATGGTTCTGATCTTTCATTCCAAAGCAGAGCTGGAATTAGAGCTTGGTTTGGGAGAAGTTCAAGTCTACAGGGTCACAAACCCTTTCATGTTCTGTTTCAAGACTCTGCTGAGGATTTTAACAGGTTTGCACCTCTGATGTCCTGAAGGGGGCTACTGTGCCGATTCCAAAGTCCGGACCTCCTGCCAGGCTGTGCAGCGGGCTGACTACTTCAACCTTTGCTAGTTACCCACTGGAGGTCTCGGGCCTTCAACAGATTTTCTTTCCTCCTACCAGACTTTGCCAAGGATGGGGGGGGGGTAGGAGCTAAACAGAATCACAAGGAAGAGGACTGTGGCCACACTGCTAACCTGGGGCTGAAGGTCCCTACATTAAAGCCCGGCTTCCTAAGGCACCTTTGCTTTCTTATGTCTCAGTCTTCTCATCTGTGCAACTGGCATTGTAACTTATTACCAAATGGCACTGTTGGCCAAGCTTTCTAATCCATCACTAAATGATACTGGCTGCCAGGCCTTCTAATCCATTACCAAACGGCACAGGCTGCCAGGCATTCTAATCAATTACCAAATGTTACTGGCTGCCAGGCGTTCTGCTCCATCACTAAATGGCACTGCCTGTCAGGCGTTCTGCTCCATCACTACAAAACACTGACTGCCAGGGATGGAGAGCACTTGCCAACCCTGTACTAGCATTGTCTCAGATTTCCTTTGTAGCTGACTGATGAGGAAACATAATTGAACACACGAGCTCAGGAAGATTAAGAAACTGGCCTCTGTAACGTACTGGGAGCCCAGGGTATGTTATAATGGCTGCTCGGTGGAGAATGGACCATCAGGTCCAGAGGAGGAGAAGGGCCATGGGTTGAAACAATTTTTCCCAAAACGGTAGTAAGCTGGGTCTGGTCACTCAGTCTCCTACAGAGAAGCTCTTTCATGCCATGGACCTGTTTATTGAGAGCAGGCTGGGGTCACGGCTGTGGGAGGATGAGATGAGGACTGAGTGGGATGGTAACCCACAGCTGCAGTACCAGGGATGATTTTGGCAGCCACTGGAGTGGTTCATAGCTGGGGAACACCTGTTCTGTGGGTCACAGTCTCCAGGGGATGCCCCATTCTGTGGGTCACAGTCTCCAGGGGATGCCCCGTTCTGTGGGTCACAGTCTCCAGGGGATGCCCCGTTCTGTGGGTCACAGTCTCCAAGGGATGCCCCGTTCTGTGGGTCACAGTCTCCAGGGGATGCCCCGTTCTGTGGGTCACAGTCTCCAAGGGATGCCCCGTTCTGGGGGTCACAGTCTCCAGGGGATGCCCCGTTCTGTGGGTCACAGTCTCCAGGGGATGCCCCGTTCTGTGGGTCACAGTCTCCAAGGGATGCCCCGTTCTGGGGGTCACAGTCTCCAAGGGATGCCCCGTTCTGGGGGTCACAGTCTCCAAGGGATGCCCCGTTCTGGGGGTCACAGTCTCCAAGGGATGCCCCGTTCTGGGGGTCACAGTCTCCAAGGGATGCCCCGTTCTGGGGGTCACAGTCTCCAAGGGATGCCCCGTTCTGGGGGTCACAGTCTCCAAGGGATGCCCCGTTCTGGGGGTCACAGTCTCCAAGGGATGCCCCGTTCTGTGGGTCACAGTCTCCAGGGGATGCCCCGTTCTGTGGGTCACAGTCTCCAGGGGATGCCCCGTTCTGTGGGTCACAGTCTCCAGGAGATGATGCCCTGTTCAGTGGATCAGAGTCTCCAGGGGGCGTCCTGTTCTGCAGGATAGTCTCACCCTTCTTGGTCACTGTCCTGCTCTGGTCATTCGGAGCATGCATCATGTTGGTTTTAAATATCCTTCACATCAGCCCTGCATCCCAGTGTCTGCCCCGTGCTCAGTTCTCATTCGTTCTTCTTTGTAAAATATTTTATTATTTTTATTTTATGTGTATTCGTGTATCACCTGCATGTAGGTAAGTGCACCCCTGTCAGGCAATGCCCGTGGAGGTCAGAAGAGGCTGTCGAATTCCCTGGGACTGGAGTTACAGACAGTTGTTAGCTGCGATGTGGGTGCTAGGATTCAAACCTGGGTGTTCTGCAAGAACAGCCAGTGTTCTTAACCTCTGGAGCCTCCTCTCCAGCCCCCTCATTCGTTCTTAATGGCCTGTTCTGAACTGGGCTCTGTCTTAGGTGAGGGAATTGATCCACAAATAGAAATGGTTTTGTTTTACACTAGTGGGTGAGCTATATAGACAATGCGTTAAAATTAACACCCATGAGAACAAAGGCTGTGACCAGGCAGGTGACACTGTATTTTAGCACTTGGGAAGCTGAGGCAGGAGGATCTCCTGCTTAAGGTCAGCCATACTCCAAGACCCTGTTTCAAAATCCAAACAAACAAAACAAAGGATGGGAACCGATCAGGCTGGATTGAAGATAAACCATTTCTAAACGGTGCCCACAGCTGGGGCCTCTGAGTATCTGGAGGGGTCAGGGACAGCCATTCTAGGTGAAGCTCATTGCAACCTGGAGGAGGAGAAGGGGAAGAGGCCGGTCCCAGGCAGAGTAAAGAGCACTGTAAAAGTTCGGCAGGGAGCATGGGCAGCTCAGGGGGCTAGAGGAGAGCACGTCTCAAGGAGGACGTGGTGAAGCCAGAGAGGTGGTGGGAGACAGAACACATAGCACCTTGGAGGCCTGGAGCTGTGGAGTCTGTTTCACTCAGTGTCCAATGCCAACGCACTGTGACGCTCCAGGCAGGGCAGAGGGGAGCTGTTAGAATGGCTACAATGGCAGCTGGGTAGGGAATGTGCCACTTGAAGGCTAGAGAGTGCAGAAGAGAGGTGGTGGCATCCTGGGCTACCACAATGGGAGGGGCAGGTGGAAGGATTCAGAGAGCATTTGGGAGAATGTGGTAACTTGTCCTTGGACTGGACGGAAAATGGGGAGGAAAACAAAAAGTTCAGCAACCTCACTGATGATCTTATTAATATTTATGCATTCATTAAACATGCAGGGAACATGGTTAGGAGGCCAGCGAGGTTCCGTGAAAAGCCAAGAAAGTCAACAAGATGCCTCATCACCCTAGTTCTCTCTATTGCAAAGCCTGGCCTGAGCCTAGGATGCACTCAGGAGGCCTAAGCTGATACCCCAAGGCACACACGTGGCACTAGAGCAATGTGCAAGCAGGGCCCCTGGAGGGAGGAGTGGCCCTGTAGGCTTGGGGTCTGCAGAGGAGAGAAGGCAGGAGGCATCTCAGGGCAGGAGGGATTGGAGTGTGTCAGGGTTCCTTGGATCAGAAAAGCCAGGAAGTTACTATTCACTTATTTACTTATTTGTTGTTGCTGTTCTTTTTTTGAGACAGGGTCTCACTATGTAGCCCTGGCTAGGCCAGAACTTGCTATGTAGAACAGGATGGCCTCATACTCTGAGTTCTGCCTGCTTCTGTCTCCTGAGTGTCATCACACCTGGCAAGGTTACTCTTTATGAGAGAGAGAAATAATAATAAGAGGGTGGGAAGGAAGAGGAGGAGAGAAGAGCGAGCACTGGATCTGTGGGCACCGAAGGGGCTCCTACACCCACATTTTAGAAGGAAGCATGAGTCCCTTTATATGCCTCTCTACCCCATAAAATTTTGCCATTGATAAAAGAACACTGAAGGACCAAGGCTCCCTCTTGGCAAATCTCAAGGCAAGCTGCAGGGAGCCGTGACAGCAGACATCTGTGGACAGGGGTTGGAGTCCACTGAGCCACGTATCCCTCATTTCCCTTAGCCCCCACACAATCTCAAACCATCCCTGAGAAATCCAGTCTCTCTTCAGGTCTCGCCTCAGGGCACTGTACAGCACTGAGCACTGTGGATTAAGGAGATGGATAAACCAAACTGAGAGCCAGCCTCCCCGTCCCCAGACTGCTGAGACGTAAAACAACCAGAAGGCTTCACAGCAGAGTGCACTAAGAGGAGAAGGCAGCTTAAGGTAGACAAAGGGCCAGCTAGTGTGATCAGCAGGACACGCAGCAGCCAACCGACGATTCCACAGATGATACTGCGCTCAAAGCTGCAGGCGACCCTAAGATGCCCTTCTGTGGGACATGACACTCCCTCGGCCACAGCCTGAACTGCACCAGGTTCTCGCCTCCTGGAGCCTCGCAGGGGAGAGTGGCACCCCACAGGAGGCTGGTAGTGAGACAACAGAGCTAAGGATAAGCCAGGTACTCAGGCAGCCCACAGCACGCTCCACCTTGGTGGGGGGGTTGGCAACCAAACCTTGAACACAGAGGGGACCAGCATACGGGCTGAAAGCTACAATCTTTTGACCAGGAGGAAGTGAATTTGAAACCTAACTTTTCCCTTTATAATACTGTGGCTTTAGGGAAAGCATTCCCCCTTCTGACCTTGGGTCCTTGTACATAAAACTCAACATCATCTTGTTTCACCATTTTTTTTTGAGGCACATAGACCACTCTGGCCTTGAACTCACGGTCCTCCCGCCTCGAACTTCCGAGGGCTTGGACTATAAGGCATACACCCCACATCTTGCTCTTCCCGCCTATCATCCTCAGGGGGCCTAGTGTGCCAAGCAGTGTGTCCACATCATTGATCATCACAGTGTCCAAGTCCCCAAATGTCCAGACTCTTCCTGGACCCAAGGTCCACCACCCATGTGGCTGAGGACAGGTAGTGCCACTCTGAGTGTCGACTGACAATGTCCACACGACTTCAATTCACTCCTGAGAAAATACTCCTAATGGAGCACAGTCCACGCTTATCTTATCAGCTACTTAGAATGCTGTTATCTTGAAAATCAGACTGCAATTCAATGAACTTCATCTCTTCATATCATTTTGGAGAAGCTCCATTTGAAACAGCATCTGTGCAGGGCATGCCAGGCTTTTTACTCCAAAGGCCACCACTGTCAGTCGCAGCTCTGTCTTGTCTCACTTCCCTGTGGAAAACCTCATGAGGGTCCCTCAGTCATGGGCGTTCCATACCCAGCCTGGGTCCCAACCCAGGTCCCTTAGCTATGGGGTTTCCGTACCCAGCTGGGGTCCCTTAGCTATGGGGTTTCCAAACCCAGCATGGGTCCCTTAGCCATGGGTGTTCCATACCTAGCCTGGGTCTCTCAGCTATGGGGTTTCCATACCAGCCTGGGTCTCTCAGCTGTGGGGTTTCTGTATCCAGCCTGGGTCTCTCAGCTGTGGGGTTTCTATACCAGCCTGGGTCTCTCAGCTATGTGGTTTCTGTACCCAGCCTGGGTCTCTCAGCTATGTGGTTTCTGTACCCAGCCTGGGTCTCTCAGCTATGGGGTTTCTGCACCCAGCCTGGGTCTCTCAGCCATGGAGTTTCTGTACCCAGCCTGGGTCTCTCAGCTATGGGGTTTCCATACCAGCCTGGGTCTCTCAGCTATGGGGTTTCCTTCCCAGCCTGGATCTCTCAGCTATGGGGTTTCTATACCCAGCCTGGGTCTCTCAGCTATGGAGTTTCTGTACCCAGACTGGGTCTCTCAGCTATGGGGTTTCTGTACCCAGCCTGGGTCTCTCAGCTATGGGGTTTCCTGTACCAGCCTGGGTCTCTCAGCTATGGGGTTTCTGTACCAGCCTGGATCTCTCAGCTATGGAGTTTCTATACCCAGCCTGGGTCTCTCAGCTATGGAGTTTCTGTACCCAGACTGGGTCTCTCAGCTATGGGGTTTCCATACCAGCCTGGGTCTCTCAACTATGGGGTTTCCATACCAGCCTGGGTCACTCAGCTATGGGGTTTCTGTACCAGCCTGGATCTCTCAGCTATGGGGTTTCTGTACCAGCCTGGATCTCTAAGCTATGGGGTTTCTGTACCCAGCCTGGGTCTCTCAGCTATGGGCTTTCTGTACCCAGCCTGGGTCTCTCAGCTATGGGGTTTCTATACCAGCCTGGGTCTCTCAGCTATGTGGTTTCTGCACCCAGCCTGGGTCTCTCAGCTACGGGTTTTCTGTACCCAGCCTGGGTCTCTCAGCTATGGAGTTTCTGTACCCAGCCTGGGTCTCTCAGCTATGGGGTTTCTGCACCCAGCCTGGGTCTCTCAGCTATGGGGTTTCCATACCAGCCTGGGTCCCTCAGCTATGGGCTTTCTGTACCCAGCCTGAGTCTCTCAGCTATGGGGTTTCTATACCCAGCCTGGGTCTCTCAGCTATGGGGTTTCTGTACCCAGCCTGGGTCTCTCAGCTATGGGGTTTCTGCACCCAGCCCCTGCTCAGCAACCAGCTTCCTGCTTCTTGCAAACCCTCAACCTCGCTGCCTTGCTGTGCTTAGCTGTGGAGACAGTCCTTCTAGAAGAGATTTGCTTCAGGCAGAGGGGACCTCAGCAGAGCAGCGGCAGCTCCTCTCCTGTCTAGACACGTCCAGGAACTTAGTGGAGAAGCTGATCCCAACTGCAACGCCATCACACGATGACCACAGTGAGGAAGAGTTCCCGAGTCCCTCCCTGCAGGATGAGCGCTCTGTGAATCACTATGTCAACTCAGCCTGCAAATGATGAAAAAGGGAACACTGGCTTGCAGAAGCTGGAGACCTCACGTG
This sequence comes from Nannospalax galili, assembly GCF_000622305.1. NCBI lineage: Eukaryota > Metazoa > Chordata > Mammalia > Rodentia > Spalacidae > Nannospalax > Nannospalax galili. The sequence continues at coordinate 601,703 of NW_008328488.1, forward strand.
TCAGGGGTCTGTCTGCAGGTAAAGAAGTGGGGTGTGCAGGACAGAGGTACCTGCCTAAGACATTCAGTGCAGCAGAGTCAGGGCCAGGCCAGATCTCTTGGTCTTTGGTGTATTACTGTGTGGGCTGTATCAAAACCACCATCAAAGAGACAGGCTGGGCATTCACCCTGGGTCCCTAGAGCTCATATTCTCCAACACCAATGACCTCCCACACAGAGGCCACCTCACCCCTGAGAGCCTGGAGGACAGAGAATAGCTGTTGAGCCACTACTGATTCAGTTTCCTCACTGGCAGAGAACTGATGACCCTGGGCACATGGAGCATTGGTTCATGATGCTCTCATAGGACCTGAATTGACTCAGGAGAGGCAGTTTTAGGAAAACGCATTTACAGGGGAAATAATAAAGCTCTTTGGGCAGCACATGGAACAGCAGACCAATACACAAGTCACACTGAAACCAGGGAGTTCTGCAGAAGCCATCAGGAGGGTTGCCTTCCACATTGGGCATAGTCCAACCAGAGCTTACATCCCAGCCACAGAAAGCTGGCTGGACTGCTCTTAAAGTGACGGGGAAGCCAAGGATGGTGCCGTGAACTGGCAGTCCCAGAACGTGGGAGGGAGAGGCAGGAGGATCAAGAGTTCAAAGATATCCTCGGCTGTGTAGCAAGTTGCAGGACAGCCTGGGCTATGTACACCCTGTTTTGAAAACATGAACATACATACGTATGTACACAAACATGACAAAGGATGATACTAAAAGAAACAAAAAGAACTCCTATAAGGATAGAGAGATAAATAGAGCTCTCTATCTGTTTTTCATCTATGTGTCTGTGAGTGTGTATACACATTCATGTGAATTTGGACACGTGTGCCACACCTTGGGTCTTCACCTTATCTGCCACTGAGTCTCTCAGCACAGTTTTTAAAATATTTTATTTACTATTTTTATTATTATTATTATTGTGTATGAGTGTATTGCCTGCATGTGTGTAAGTGCACCTGTGTCATGCAGTGCTCAAGGAGGTCAGAAGAGGGCATCAGAGCCCCTGGAAGTGGAGTTACAGACAGCTGTTAGCTGCCATGTGGGTGCTGGGAAATGAACCAGGGTCCTCTCCAAGAGCAGCCAGTGCTCTTAACCACTGAGCCATCTCTCCAGCTCCATCAGGCCAATTGTGTATGGTGCAGGCTACAGGGAGTCAGCCTTCTGCCTCCGTCTCTCCATAGGAGAGCTGGGATTTCAGACGTGTGTTACCATGCCTGACTCTATGGGGGCTCTGGGGATCCAAACTCAGGCCCCCATGCTTGAAAGACACATTCTGACTGAGGTTCAGGCCTGTGGTCTGGGCTGCTGGGGAGGAAGAACAGAGGAAGTGTCCCCACCTTGTCTTTTCCTCGGGCCCCTCATTCTGGCTTTCATCCTGCTAGACATCTTTCCACCCAGCTGCTAAAGTGTACAAGCTATCTTAAAACAACCACTTATGGGAAATGTTTTGGGTCATGATTATGTTCTCTGGCCCCTACTCAGTGTGCATCTACTGCAGATGATGGTGCAAAACATCTCACAGGGTCACCACACCGCACCTGCTTTCTTTCTAAGTGGGGGCACTGCCGGTGAGAAATGAATCTACAGATTGAGTCCCCAGTGCTTTACAACCCCCTGGAGAATTGGCTTAAGGTACAGATGGTTTGCTTCCTGTCAGCACCACCCCCTGTTTGGCCCAGGTGGCCTCTGCCCAAGGATCTCACAGGCAGCTGAGAAAAGGAAGCCAGTGCAGGAGCAGAAAGGGGCCCTTGGGAAGGCCAGCACCTAATTATCACCGTTACCACAGAAATGGAGACTTGCCTCCAAGGCTCCTTTTACGGGCTTTAAAATGAACCACTTTCACTCTCTCCAAGTCTCTCCTGGCTGCACTGAGGGAAGAAAAAGGGGCGGGTGCAAAGATAGGTGAGGAGGGACCATGGGGTGGGGAGAGCAGTGGGGTGGGGAGAGCAGACAGCTTCTGTGGTGTGGGTGTCATGTCCCTAGAGAATGGGCAGAGGTCTTGAATGCAGGACAGAAAGCAGAAAGTGTTCTTGGATATAAGAAGTGTCACTGAGAGTCATGAGGTCCTAAGGGGAGGGGGAGAAGTGAGACCAAGAGTGGGGGAGGGGGAGACAGA
>NW_008328488.1:603884-609195 GCF_000622305.1 Nannospalax galili
AGAGAGGGAGGGAAGCCTTCTGTGTTCTAGGTAGAGAACCTCCTGGTGTGGTTTGAATCTAAAACTGTCCCCCAAAGGCTCCTGTGTTGAAGCTCGGTGCTTACGGTACACTTAGGGTGATGGAACACAAGGTCCTAGCTTGGTTGATGGGTTCATCTTCTGATGAGGTCACACAGCCTAATGGACTGTTAAGAGGTGGGGCCTGGTAGAGGAACAGAGCCTTGGAAGGGCACAGCTTGTCCCTGGCCCCTTCCTGGCTCCCTGGCTGCCACGAGTGAACAGCTTTACCTGTGTCTTGCCACAGGCCTAATAAGGGCAGTGACTGAGCCTCTGAAACCATGAGGCAAAAGAATCTTTTCCTCCAAATGGACTTGCTCAGGTGTTTTACACAATGAACGCAAGCCACGGCGGGGTTAAGGAGGCTGGAGCAGGACTACAGCAAGTTCTAGGTCAGCCCAGCCTGCGTGGCGAGTTCCAGGTCAGCCAGGACTATGCTGCATTATCCTCTTTCAAAAAAAGAAAATCAAAAAAAACAGAGTGACTAATACAGGGACCACTCAGTGGTTAGCCAAGCCCGAGAGAGACATTTCTGGAGGACTTCAGAATCTCTACCCACCCTAGCACTTGGGACTCCCTAGGTCACTGAGAAGACAGCAGCAGGTCTTGACTCTTCCAACTAAGACAACATCCCCTTCAGTCAGAGTCCACAGTATCCCTACCTGAACCAAGGAAGCCACCAAGCTGTGTCAGTGAAGGTGCTGCCAGGTACAGGAAGGCTGCTTTGCTTCACGCCCACCACAGAGCCCAGCAGGACCTGGGCCCTTGTGATGCTGAGGGGAGGGCAGTGAGCTTAGCAGGCTGCTCAATACCAGTTACACCCTCCCACCACTGGACTTGCTTTACATTGGCCTCCCAGTGATCCTGGGTTGGCTTTGAAGGCCAAGGTCAGGGCTGTGCATGTAGGATGAACAGTCTGTATGCTTCCTAGGTTCTTTCCTTTTTTTATAAAATTTGTGTATAAGGGTGCTTGGCCTGCATGTGTGTAAGTGCACCTGTGTTGTGCAATGCCTGTAGAGGCCAGAAAAGGGCATCAGATCCCCTGGAACTGGAGTTAAGGACAGTGGTTAGTTGCCATGTAGATGCTGGGATTCGAACCCAGGTCCTCTGCAAGAGCAAGCAGTGCTCTTAACTGCTAAGCCATCTCTCCAGCCCCACCGTGTCCTTTCTTGGAAGCAGTCTCAAGGCTTCACTCCCACAGGCTCTACCTGGATGGTAAAGGAACACTCATAACATGATGGGGAAAAAGTGTCTGCTTTCTGCTTGGTTTCATGGCACAGTGTTAGAGAGCAGTATCATCCCATTCAAGTCTTGGCTAACTTCTCATCATGTGACCATTTGTTTCTGGTCTTTGAAAGGTTTGAAACAATAAGGGGTTGATTACCTGAATCTACAAGCATCAACAACTAGAGTTTAATCAGCACTTTATTGGTTTGGAAGAAAGTTACCAAGTAGTTCCAAAGTCCTCCTGATCTAATAATGTGCACAGTGGGCCAGACACCTGTCCTCCTGATGGGCCTCATGACATCAATGTGACCCCAAAGTGCCAGTGAGAAGGGGCATCTAGCTGCCCCAGCCTCCCGCGTGCTGATGCCCTGGATAATAAAGGTCCCCAGCCAGTGACACTCCAGAGTGAAGAAGAAACGGACTCACAAGTGGAGACTTGCCACTGAGCTTGCTGCTTTCAAACTGTCCAACTCATTGGAATTCAGAGATTTCTGACGGGCTCTGAGGACTCTGTACAGGCAGGAACTGGCTCAGGAGAACCATCTGACTGGCAGCCCAGCCTGTTGTACCTCTTCCTCCTCCAAGTACCCTTCATTCATCTGTTATCTGGGGCCTAGGGCATGTAATGAGCCACCTCCATCTGTCCCTTTTGATCTTCCCTAGGCAGCTGAGTGACTCTAGTTTGCTGGGAGTAGTCACTGACCACTATCAGGAAGGAACCCCTTATCAGGACCCAGAGTGACAACCGTGAAGAGTGACGAGAGATCAAGGGGACTTGGCGTTTCAGATTTATTATCTTAGTTTATTATTTTTCAGAACTGCCGATGACACACAAGTCTCAAAGTGACAGGGTCTCTATCTCCTGGCTCCAAAGGTACACATTCCTATCTGTGACTTCTAATAACCCTGATGATAAAATCCAGCTACATCCTGCTGCAAATAGCCAAGGTCTGTCTGGGGGCTCAGCATCCTGTAAGGACTCAGGGTGAGCTGTGGTCCTAAGCTGGCGGGCCAATGCTAATGGCTGTCCTATGCCTGCGGTGTTGTCTTTCTTGCAACATCTTCCTTTGGCTGAGAACTAATAGGAGCTACTGTCTCAGACTTTTCTCTTTCCCTTCATATATCTCTTGTGGTCTTGTGTAAAATCATGTAGCCTGGGATTTCTCTTTGTATAGAACTTCCTAGAAATTTTCTTAGGACCTTTGTTTTTTTCAGGTTGTAAGGGAACGATTCTGGTCACTTTAAATTGCTTAAAGAAAATATTTTTACTTACAAAGGAAAGAGGAGTCTCACCCAATTTGCGTGTTCACCATCTGTGATGCTTTTCCTTGGTAATTCATTTACTGTCTCTCGCCTACAAGGTCCTTATCTTAAACAGCATTTACAAAATCAAGGATTTGATGTGCCAGTTGTAAGTTTAAAAAGCAGCGAAATTAAAATATAAATATTAAAAAGGAAAGTTCCCTGCCTACCATCTATGATCATTTCCCATGTTACTATGAGCCTCTCACTTTGTGAAATGTTCACCTAGAAGAGGGTCTTTGGAAGAGATGCATGTAGGGGATTTTATAGAAAGAAATCCACAGGGTGTTGGTGTTAAAGAGAAATCTGGGGTCCCAAATCAAGAGACCCCGACTCACATTAAGGCATCCCAGCAAAGTAAATTTTACTTCTGTACACAAGGGTGTGTGGGCGCCAAAATGATCTTTGCTTTCTACCCTAACACAGGGACACTCGGCTGTTCCCCACTGGCTGAGGTTTGGCCATACATTCTATACCTAACTGGCTAGTTTGAAAAACGGCATGAATAGGGAAAACAAAATAAAACACTAAGAGGGTACAGGGGAAGGGGAGGAGGAGGGTTAACAGTTAAGTACTTCAGGAATTGTGACAATGAGTCAGGGTTTTAGACATACGGTTGACCTAGGAAGGAGGTTACATCTGGCTGAAAAAACAGGTATTTCTTAACACAGGAACTAAGGACCAGGGGCGAGGACATGAGGGGACAGGAGCACAACCCTTATTTTAGTTTGAATAGAAAAGGCCAGAGATAGTTCGTCAGTAAAGTGCTTGTTTGCAAGCACAAGGACCTGAGTTTGATCCTTGAAACTCATTCAAAAGGCAGGGTGTTGCAGCATGTGCATGTAAAGGCAGGGTGTTATAGCATGTGTATGTAAAGGCAGGGCACTATAGTATGTACATGTAAAGGCAGGGCACTGCAGCATGTGCATGTAAAGGCAGGGTGTTGTAGCATGTATAGTAAAGGCAGGGTGTTATAGCATGTGTATGTAAAGGCAGGGCACTATAGTATGTACATGTAAAGGCAGGGCACTGCAGCATGTGCATGTAAAGGCAGGGTGTTGTAGCATTTATAGTAAAGGCAGGGTGTTATAGCATGTGTATGTAAAGGCAGGGCACTATAGTATGTACATGTAAAGGCAGGGCACTGCAGCATGTGCATGTAAAGGCAGGGTGTTGTAGCATTTATAGTAAAGGCAGGGTGTTATAGCATGTGTATGTAAAGGCAGGGCACTATAGTATGTACATGTAAAGGCAGGGCACTGCAGCATGTGCATGTAAAGGCAGGGTGTTGTAGCATTTATAGTAAAGGCAGGGTGTTATAGCATGTGTATGTAAAGGCAGGGCACTGCAGCATGTGCATGTAAAGGCAGGGTGTTGTAGCATGTATAGTAAAGGCAGGGTGTTATAGCATGTGTATGTAAAGGCAGGGCACTATAGTATGTACATGTAAAGGCAGGGCACTGCAGCATGTGCATGTAAAGGCAGGGTGTTGTAGCATGTATAGTAAAGGCAGGGTGTTATAGCATGTGTATGTAAAGGCAGGGCACTGCAGCATGTGCATGTAAAGGCAGGGTGTTGTAGCATGTATAGTAAAGGCAGGGTGTTATAGCATGTGTATGTAAAGGCAGGGCACTGCAGCATGTGCATGTAAAGGCAGGGTGTTGTAGCATGTATAGTAAAGGCAGGGTGTTATAGCATGTGTATGTAAAGGCAGGGCACTGCAGCATGTGCATGTAAAGGCAGGGTGTTGTAGCATGTATAGTAAAGGCAGGGTGTTATAGCATGTGTATGTAAAGGCAGGGCACTGCAGCATGTGCATATAAAGGCAGGGTGTTGTAGCATGTGCATGTAAAGGCAGGGTGTTGCAGCATGTGCATGTAAAGGCAGGGCACTGCAGCATGTGCCTGTAAAGGCAGGGAACTACAGTATGTACATGTAAAGGCAGAGCACTGCCTCAAAGAAACAGATGGAGACTGACAGAGGAGACACATAGCTAAGGTTGTCTGCTAGGTTCCACGTGCATATACACATAATATACATGCATCTACACATATGAGCACCCACACAAACATGTATACACACATATATTTTAAAAATCCACAGCTTTTCCCAGTTAGCAAAGCAGTATCACCAGTCTGTTCACAGTAGCTAAGGAGGTTAAAGAAATTAAATTATCCTGTTAATAACTAGAATATACAAAATAGGAAAACATTTGTATCATTATTAAATCAATTTTTTTTTTAAAAATAAGGCACTTGACATCTTTTAGAAATGTGACTGGTTATCTGTTCAGTCCTTAGATGATCACACCAGACCACTGGAGTCTGATGAGGACCAGAAGCTATTACAGTTCAAACAAATGGCATCCATCTTCCCACCCCAACCCCAAATCTTCCATCTCCAAGGGCAGAGAGACGCTCAACTGTGATCCCTGATAATCCATTAACCCTCTAGTGAAACATTAAACAAACAGCCATCTCAGATGCTTCTGCCACAAGGGGAATCGAACCTCCTAAGGTCTGTAGACAGACTGACGGACCAGATAGAAGGGAGCATACACCAGCAGAAAAATTTAACAAATTATGAAGTCACCAGCAAGAGTGCTGCAGAAACTGGATTTCCCCCCAGGGTGTCTACTATAGAGATTTTAGTTATGGAGAGTTGAAGCTTTAGAAAGTACAGCTCTCAAATAGCTCGTGTTTCCCCCCACTCCAATCCCCTCCCG
>NW_008328488.1:609252-656205 GCF_000622305.1 Nannospalax galili
CCCTCCCTCCCCCCTTACTTCCTTCCAGACACAGCTGTGTGCTATATACATGATGACCTTGAACTTCTGATCCTCCTGCTTCCACTCCTGAGGGCTAGGATTACAGGTGTTCACCACCACATCCAGTATTTTTATGTAATGCCAGGGACTAAACCTAGGGTTTTGTACATGTTAGACAAATACTCTACTAACTGAGCTACATCCTCAGACTCTCTATGGAATTCCAACCAACACAGTTTTATTAATTATAGGTAGCAACAACAATAACGCCAACGTGAGCTAGAACTCTGGTGGACAGCCTTTTGCTATCCCTGATGTGAATGGCCACGGTAGATACCAGGGTCTCCAAGGAGGACGTGTGGAGTTGGGAGACACCGGGCCAGATCCTGAGGCCTTGGCAATGAATTCAAGCTCTTTCCCCAAACCCAAGTTTCCTAGCCTTGCCCTAGAGAATATGAGAACTTCCACTGTTGGGTGAGATTGCAGTGTGTGTGTCTTCGCCAGGCTATCCCGATTCTCTGAAGCAAGCGAGAGCTACAGAACTTACCCAGCTCTTAAAAAAAATTATGTGCATGTGTCTGTGTACGTGCTATGTGTGTACAGGTGCCTGCAGAGGCCAGAAGAGGGATCCCCTGAAGCTGGAGTTATAGTGGTTGTGAGCTGCTGTGTGGGAACTGAGGCTGGGTCCTCTGCAGGAACAACAAGCACTTGTAACCGCTGAACCAGCTTCCCACCCAACTCTATAAAAGCCATGACCTAGAAGAACAGCAGACGGGAACCTGGTGCTAGAACATGGCTTCCTAAAATCTGAGAGCGGGCACCCTAAAAGTGCATAGCAACTGGGGCTGGAAAGATGTCTCAGAGGTCCCAGGTTCCATTCCCAGCACCCACATGGCGGCTAAGAACTCCAGTACCAGGGGGATTTCGATGCCCTTCTCTGACCTCTGAGAGCACTGCACAATATGGGTGCACTTAAATACATGCAGGCAATGTACTCATATAAGAATAAAAATAATAAAATATTTTTTTTAAAAGTACACATCAACTTCAGATGGCAGATCTATGTTCCGTGCCTTTTCTCATCAACCCAGACGTGGGCCAGGTCAAGTGGGCCAGAGCATCCTAAACAGCCAGAGAGCTGAAGAGTACTTGATATCTACACTGAAACCCATATCACAGTTGGCAGGGCTTTACAGATCAGGCAGCCCAGACCTCTCCTTTAATAGCGTGCTCACGGTGGGACTCTGCGTTAGTGCAAGGACTAGAAGCTTGCAGGTCAAAGGACCCTCCTTCTTATGGTAATCATGCTCTTATGGTCTCATGCTCTTCTGCTCTGACAGCGGTGGTGATGGGGCGTAACCCACCTCTACTAATGCCCACTATTTAGCACGTGGCAGATGAACCTACATCCTAAACCTCATCTAGTGCCGGGCAGCAGGGGACTCTGGGAAGCCTGCTCAGCCCCAGCCAGAACTCTCTGCACACAGACCTTTTGTATGTCCCAAGCTGCAATACCTAGAAAGCTGACTAATGAGAGAGGAAGCAAGGCAGGCCCCTGGGGCTGAACCAAGAAGCATGAAGCAACAGTCAAAACAGCAACAGAAACCTGTGCCTGAACTCGGTGTTCTTGCTACCAGAAGCACCACCCAGAGCTGGGGATGCAGCTCAGTGGCAGAGCCCCCTGCATAAGGTCTTGGCTCCATCTCCGGCACCATTAAAAAAACAAATACACACCAGGCAAAAACATACATAACAGTCTTGTCCATCCTACACAGAAGCCGGACTCAGGAACCACAGCAACCCTCTCCCATCTCTGCCCGCTCCTGACGCAGGTGCAGTGTCAGGGTCCTGCTGCTCCTCCTTGGGCTGGAAGAGCCCCCCACCCACTCTCCCAGTATCACGACCATCGTTTCTCAGGCCACTTTCAAGTGGCTTCTGCACGTGGCCAGCCCCAAGGACAGCATGCCTTACCTGTCAGCATCTCCGAGGCCCAGGGAGGTGTTTCGTTGTAGGGTCTCCCGCACCACAGCCATCCCGTCGGGAAGCCGGTTCAGGCGACGCGTGTAGAGGCCAAGCCCACCGTCAGTCATATACCTTTAAAAGAAGATGACACGGGCATGGGTTCAGCAGCAGCCTCACTCTTGTCGTGTGTGTACAGGAGCCCTGCATAGCCATCTTGTGCTCTAAGAGGAAGGAAGGGGATGAGGATTCCCCAAGGCTCTATCACCAAGTGCAGTCCAAGGAGAACTCAGCGACTGACTCTAGTGGGTTTTTTTTTGGTGGGGCGGGGGTGGAGAAAACACACTCAGCTTAATTAGCCCAAAGCAGCAGAAGGGAACTGGTGAAGAAAATTAGCAGTCAGATGTATTCACAACATACTTTTGACTGTCAGCACCGGCCTAAGTACGTGTTCACCTAAGCAATGTAAGGGGAACTGATGAGTCCTCAGCGCATCATAGGGAAAGCTGGGATGGCAGTGCCATGGAGAAAACGGAGTTCTGAGGGATGGAGACGCTGCCGGAGATGCAGGCTTCTCAGATGCCTGATCTTACACCATCATGTCACCTTTGCCACTGGGGCCTTCACGGGCTTCCCACAAAAATGCTAATTTACTCCTGGTTCCGTCAGAACCAGGGCTGTGGGGAAGGGAGGAAGGACTTCCAGGATCTTCTGAATAGATGGCTTACAGTCTACATCCAGAGTCCCCAAGAGCACAGTCACTAACAGGAGATTGCTCGGGTTCAGAGCTGTACCTGGACCTGGGTCCTTCCCAGAACAGCCTAAAGGGACTGCTGGGGTGACCCTCCTCGTTTGCAAAGGGCAATGGGTGGCAAAGCCGAGCCTGAGCATAACCGAACACTGAACTTGGACTATCTGATCCTGCGTGGGCCCCATGAGATCACTGGCCAGGTTTCTTTAAAGGAAATATATTTCAAGTACAGTAACATAGCTCACAGCCCATGTTCTTGACACTGGGCTGAGCTGGATCATGGCAAATGCCGCATTGGTATCCTGCTCAGTGTGTATGGACTGGATCTTGGAGTTCCAAACAACCCTGGCTGGGACCTGCTTGAGAAATGGTCCTTGAGGAAAAGAACTGTGAGACACTGGAATGTGGCAGGCTCAGCAAGGAAGGGGAGGAGAAGGAAGTCCTTGGTGCCATCTCGGGAGAACAGCAACTCCAAGGAGGAGTCAGAGCCGCATCCCTTCCCGCAGTGAGGCTTCCTGGAGATGATTCTGAATTGGAGACTGGTGATGCCCCTCTCTGCTTTGTTTTTTTTTAAATACTTTTATTTTATGCATATGAGTGTATTGCCTGCATGTACGTATGTAAACCCATGTCCTGCATGCCTGTGAAGGTCAGAAGAGGGTGTCGGATCCCCTGGAACTGGAGTTATAGACAGTTGTTTCCCATCATGTTGATGCTGGGAATCGAACCCAGGTCCTCTGCAAGAGTAGTCAGTGCTCTTAACCACTGAGCCATCTCTCCAGCCCCTCTGTTTTGTGACATTAGCAACTAGAGGCAATCCAGTGCCAACACATTGAAAAAAATCTGTTCAAGTCAATCAAGCCAACTGTCTGAGGTTGTGTTAACAAAACAGGAACTGACTGAACTTTTCATTCAGCTGTAAGACTTAAAAAGCAATCTGCTGTTATGTAAAAATCCACCGAATCCTACACTTTAAAATGAGTTTTTATGGTACATGAATTACATGTTAATGAAAACTAAAATAAAAATAGAAGCACCTATCATCAAATAATCAATGATCTAAGGCTTCCCTCGTGCAGAAGACGGTAAGCTCCTTGAACATGGGTTGAACACGTTGTTCAAATCTATATTCCATCTGCCTAGCTTGCCCTACTTGTGTATTAGTTATTGTTTTGGTTGAATGGGTGAACACACAAATGACTGACGTACAGAGTGCCAGCCACAGAAGGCTCAGCAAACAGTACAAGCACACTGATCATAGCATCCCCCCCCCCCCGGCCCACTAAAGCGCAAACTTGACACAGACATATGGTAAATCAAATGTGTATCTGCCACTGAACCAGTGATCCATTCGTCTGTCCATCTGTCTATCTGTCCACCAGCTGCAGTAGTTCAGGGCATAGCAGTGGGTTACTTGCATCCATCACAGAGGGGAAAAATACCTCCCACCCAAAGCGGAGCCTGCCAGAGGCAGAAAGTTTAGAGCAAATGCCCTTTGAAGGGGACTGTGGCGCTGTGGTGGCCACACTTCACAATGGTCCCATGTACCATTAACCAGGGCAGTTAATTTTGACCTCAGCAAAGTCTGTCCAGCCAGTTAGATAAACACTTTTTTTTTTTTCAACTGGGGACAAACAACCTAATTTTAGTACTGCTCATTTCCCTGCTGGGATTTTATTGCTGGTGAAACAATACATACGGGTGGGCAATTACATGCACCTGGGCATGGGACACGGCTCACACATACACAGTGCTGAGGGCAGACAGTGAGCATTTCAGAGGTGGGATGTTGGGGTAGGCTAGACTCCAGCCCACAGGCACACATACCCACAGGAACATGTTCAAAACCACACACTTATAAAAGAATTTTAATTTTATTGTGATTATTATCATTGTGTGTGTGTGTGTGTGTGTGTGTGTGTGTGTATGATACGAATGGGGTGGGGAGGGGTGTCAGAAGGCAACTACATGGAGTCAGTTTTCTCCTTCCACCATGTGGATTCCAAGGATTGAACTCAGGTCACCAAGCATGGCAGCAAGTGCCTTTACCTGTTAAATCGTTTCACTAGTCCTCTGGATATATTTTTAAATAACTCTAGTTTCAGTGAAAAATGCATTCTGGTTGCACCTAAATTATGGGACTACTGAATGCATTAATTTAGACTGCCTCAGCAAAGGAACCCCATACAAAAGATTGCTTTCTGATGACACAGTCATTGGTACACCAATCTGAGACCATGGCCAGGGCCCCAGGATGTTAAGGACTCATGTTCCTGAAGGGCTAAAGACCGGGGGGGGGCGGGGGTCACCTTCTCCCTTGCAGCTTTATCCAAGGCTCACACTGGTGTATGTGTGTGTGTGTGAAATGACTTGCCAGACATCACAAGCAAAGAACCAGGTGATCCAGGACCGAGTCCCAGAGTCCCAGCACCACACCTTTCTTTTCCTTGGGGCCATAAACAATTATCACTGGTACCCAACAAGAAGCTGTAGCGTCTTAAGGTTTGCCACGTGGGTTCCCTCCTAACTGCAGGCTACACAGCAATGCCCATGCTGCCCACCCGGGCTCGACAGTGATAGTGGTAGAAGCTCTTTGCTTCCTCTTCCCAAAGCTTCCCAAGACCTCTGGGATGGAGAGCGTGGAAACTTTGCTTTGCTAACAGGCAATGTGTCTGAGTGCTGTTCCCTTAGTTCAGGCAGGACGACCCTGGGATGGCCCACCAGCATTGGTGGTAGGCTGTGGCTTTGTTGTGTACTGGTTAGATTTTTACCAACTTGACATAAACTAGAGCCACCTGGGAAGAGGGACCCTCAGTTGAGACACTTTCTCCATCAGACTGGTCTGTGGCCATGTCTGTGAGGCATTTTCTTAATTGTTAATTGACATAGGAGGATCCACTGTGGGTGATACCATCCATGGGCAGGTAGACATGGGCTGCGTAGAAAAGTAACTGAGCAAGCCCAGGTTTGGGCCATGGTACCTCATCACAACAACGGAAAAGCAAACTAGGCCAGTGATAAGAGTATTCAGGTTCAAATACTTCCTCTGCCTCCCAGTAGCTGAGGGAACCAGTGTTCATCATGTTAATGAGAGGGAAGCAGACCCAGCACTTGCTGGGAGCTGAACATGCTGCTTCGGATGAACCACGGTCTTCACTCTTCCGTCTCAAATGTATCATCATCCCCTTTGTGAGGTGGGGAGGCAGGTTCAAAGTCCGACACGCTCATATTCCACATAATTTGGATTTCAGTTCCCTCATCTGAGAGATGGGTAACCCTGCTAGGGTAAGTGAAAGGAGGCCGTGGATGTGTCTGCAACCTACAATAGTGTCTGCATCACAGGGTGGTGGCTGTGTGACTTCCCGGGACTCAAACACACCTACCAGGCTCTGTGCCAGCCTGGGGCTGGAGAGGTGAGAGATATGGCTTCTGCCCCGGTGAAGCTCACTCTCCTAGGGGCTGTGACGTGCACTGCACACGGAGGGGTCTAATGTGAAGGTGGTACAGGCTCTGAGGACACAGGACAGGCATCACAGAGTGCCATGGAAGCTGGTCCTGCAGGGGACACTGTTTGCCAACAAAAGGAGGGTCTGTCCTGGCACACAGAAACAAGCAAAACCAGAGAGAAAGGAAAGAGGTGGTAAAAGGGGAGGAGTGTGCTGTAGCTGTGATGCTGGACACAGGGAGAGGCATGCGGTGTGGGGCCAGGGCACGCAGTGCAAAGAGCTCCCTGTAAGACAGGAAACACAAAGGCACTGACTGACTCACAGGCCCAGCCTTTGTGTCAAGGAGCACACTGGCTTTATGTGCCTCCATCATTTCCTACTCCATTAAAAAATTAATTCAGCCGGGCGTGGTGGCGCACACCTGTAGTCTCAGCACTTGGGAAGCAGAAGCAGGCAGAGCTCTGTGAGTTCAAGGCTAGACTGGTCTACATAGTGAGCTCCAGGCCAGCTGGGGCTACAGGGAAACCCTGTTTCAAAAATAATAATAATAATAATAATTCAAATTATATACATTTGTGTATCTATGTGTGTGCAGAGGTGCCTGCAGGGGCCAGAAGAGGGTGTCAGATCCCCTGGAGCTGGAGTTACAGGAGGTTATAAGCCTACCAATGTGGGTCTGGGAACCTGGACTCGGGTCCTCTGCAAGAACGGCATACTCTTCACCATCATCTCTCCAGCACCTCACACTCCACTTTTGCTGAGCATTTTCTCACTGATACATCGTACAGATTTTTAGAACCAGTACTTCCTATGCTGTCTGAATCAGCCTGACTTCTGGGGAATGACCAGACTTGCAGGGTGGAACTAATCAACCCTGTAGCCCCTCCAGAGCGCTGTGGAGGCCACATGCCCGCCCGCTACAAGAAACCTCTCACTGACATTGCCTACAAAAAAGCTTTGGAATTTGACGGGCCTGTTAGAACAGATACACAAGATTTCCAGTCTAAGGTTTAGTAAATAGAGCTCTCTCTCTTCTTTAAATATAATGATGCAATAAGGTAAAGCCCAGTGAAACTGGCTTGGTGAGTCACCTTAGCAGGAGGGACAGGGCTTCTCACACCCAGAGTTAACACCTCAGCCCAGCCTGCCTCAGCCCCACAGACACAGGGTCCCTCACCAGGGGGTATGGGAGAGGTGAGAAGGGAAGGCAATGAAATCTGTATGGACTCCGTAGGGTGGTTTCACAACAGAGCATGACATTAAGAGAAAGATCTCCCTGATGCAAGAAGTTAAGTGCAAACATGAGGGACGGGTGTGTCACATCAGTTGTAGGTGGTGACATTTCTCCAAAGGCTTATCGGCGTGTAATGTTTTGGACACACTTTTGGTTTAGAAGGGAACACAGGGAAATGGTTTAAAATGATTATGCAGAGTAAGACCCTTTGCCAATATCCACATAACTGTGTGAGCACATTTATCAACAGATCCGGTGTTCCCTGAAGCTGAGAACAGGTGGTGGGCTGGTGGACAGCCCCGCGCTGCACATTTTAGCAGCCAGGTCCCCAAACAACGTGTGCTTTCACAGCGCTCCCAGCGGGTTACAACCCAGTGTGACACTGATTCTCTGAGTTTATTAGGATGTAAATTGAGTTTCTGGACAAACTCGTAAAAGGATCCTTTTAGCTTAGGGCCTCTTAGAAGTCAGATGAATAAACCTCCCTCTGGGTCACAGAAGGACAGGCTGAAGAGCCAGACTAGCAGAGCAGCCCAAATCCTTTGAAGACACCGATCTTTGCTAAAGACAGGCAGCTGCTGTGTCTGACTTAAGATCAAGAAGCATCTGAAATGCAAAAATTAGATTGCAGAAATTAGGCAGGGATTCTGCAGTGCCACTTGTGAAATGGGGGCACTCAAATACGCAAACGTGGGCAAATACTGAACATTTTGCTTCAGAAGTCCTAGAGTTTTTAGGCACGCACGTCAGTCAGCGTGGCACATGTCACACAAACCTTACCCCACATCCAGGGATTCTAATATCCTCAGAGCATATTCTTATATTTTAAAATGAAGCAAAGAGGACTCCAAACACAGCACTGCTTCCCGGTTACGGGTCCCCCAAATAGGCATGTGACAAAAAAACCCAACAGCAGCTTCAGAAGAGTCTGAGTCAGAATGCCTTGCTCAGTCGGACTTCCCTGTGGTTACAGGACTGGAATTATGAATCAATCTCTCTCTCTCTCTCTCTCTCTCTCTCTGTCTCTCTCTGTCTCTCTCTCACGAATCAATCTCTCAATCCCTCTTTCTCTCTCTCTCTCTGGCTCTACGGGAAGTTCTTCCAATGCAGATCTACACCCCTTCTTCTCAGTCCTTCAGGGGGACCCACCCCACACCTCCTGGGACAGAGGGAGATGCAGTTTCCTACCTTTCTGCACTGCTTCCTGCTGTCCCCACGGATGGACGGACTGCTGGCTCTTGAGGATGTCACTAAGCTATCATTTCTTTCTCCAGAAGGATGTGTGAGCTTTATTTGTATCTCTAGCCAAATCTTCCCCTTTTGCTCAATACTGGAGCAGCCACCTGTGGCCATACCAAGACCCACCTCAGCTCATAGCATGGGCACACCACCTTGGCAAACAGCCTTCAATGGCCCCGAGCTGTCCACTGAGGAGGTTCCCAGCTCAGAGGATTCCAGCCCCTTTCCTGGCTTTCCTGAACTTTATGTCCATCTCGGTGAGTCCTGGCTATGATGAGAGACGAGGAAAACCAGTTCAGTTCTCTGTTGGCAGGAAGGTAGGGCTGCTGCCAGTGAACTCAGGAGGCCAGCAACCTACCCTGGCTGCCTCTTGTCAACAGAGCACGGCTCTCCAGGGAGCACTCCAAAGACGTTGCTAAGCTAATCAAATGAAGGCTTTCAGCTCCAGAGGACCACAGGAACAGAGGCAGCAGAGGAGGAAAGGCAGGCTTGAGTTAAAGAGAAATCAGAGGGTCCCAGACCCCCCCAAAAGGATTACTGGGGTAAGCAGGGGTTACAGACTCTAGCCATTTCTACTAGGTAAAACCAGGTGCAGAAGAGCACCTTGTGGGAGAAAAGAAGGCACGGTAAAGGGGTCTGTGACACAATACCACCATCTTACCCTCTAATGGGATGCTCAAAGTACGGGCCAGTGGTCAGCAGCCTCAGCACTCTCTAGCAGTTTTACAAATGCATTGGTCCAGCACCCCCCCACCCCCCTAATCAGATCTTGGGCCTCAGCTCCCCTAGAGATTGAAACAGACTGAACAACAGAAGCACTGGTCTCTGCTGAGGGCAGCACAGGATGACCCTCAGGTGTGAAAACACAAGCCCCCGCCCCCTTTTTTTTGATCTTTTTGAAGTAGGGTCTCCCTGTAGCCCCAGCTGTCCTGGAACTCACTATGTAGACCAGGCTGGCCTTGAACTCACAGAGATCCACCTGCCTCTGCCTCCCAAGTGCTGGGACTACAGGATTGCACCACCATGCCCGGCTACAAGTTCCCTTTAGAGAACATGATATACCTTTGTGATTTTTGTGCCTTTATGAGTTTTAGACAGGGTTTCACTTTGCAGGCCAGGCTGGCTTCAAACTCAAGGTCCTCTTGACCTTCTGATTCTTGTGGGGTTTTTTCTTTTTGGATGTGTTGTATAGCATATGCAACACTTCAATAACATGACATAACATTTTTAAAACAAATTCATTGAAAAGGGGTTTAGAGGCCATTACCTAAAACAGAAATATTTTTTTTTTAATTTAAACAAATATTTTAGCCCAAGGAGGTCAGAGGAGGCTGTTGGATCCCCTGGAACTGGAGTTGTGGACAGTTGTTAGCTGCCATATGGGTGCTGGGATTCGAACCCAGGTCTTCTGCAAGAACAGCCAGTGTTCTTAACTACTGAGTCACCTCTCCAGCCCCTTTTAATTTTTTTTTAATTAAAAAAAAATTTCTTTGGCTGGGTGTGGTGGCACACACATTTAATCCCAGCAGAGGCAGAGGCAGAGGCAGGTCGATCTCTGTGAGATCGAGGCCAGCCTGGTCTACATAGTGAGTTCCAGGCCAGCTAGGGTTGCAGGGAGACCCTGTCTCAAAAAGAAAATGAATAAAATTTCTATTTGTATTTTTATGTGTATGAATGTTTTGCCTGCATGTATGTAAGTGTACCACATGTGTGGAATGTCCATGAAGGCCAGAAGAAGGCATCAGATTCCTTGGAATTGGAGTTATGGACATTGTTAGCCACCATGTGGGTGCTGGGAACTGAACCCTGGTCATCTGCCAAGCCATCTCACCAGCCCCCAATGCTTACATTTCCTGTAGTTGTAGATTCCCTTGAAATCCAATAGAAGCTAAGGCCCCATCAAACCCTCAGGCCTCCGGGCTCCATGTCAACAGTATCTGTGCCAATGGGGCCAAGCACAGACTGGCTGTGCGGGTCTCTTCAACACACTCAGTAAGATCATCGTACTGCAAGACTTCCATTTGTTTGCTGTAAGTGATTCAGCAGTGGCAGCTGACATAGCTATGTTTTACACACACACACCCCTGAATTTCAGCACTCAGGTGACTCAGAGTCATCACTGAACTGTCTTGTTTTCAGCCCACTCCTGGACAAGGAGTAGTGGATCCAGGAGAGAGATGTCTTCATGGTGGTAAAATATGCTACCAGGTGTGTGTACTCTTTGCAAAATACAGTGTGAATTTCTATAAGTCTAACAAAATTCCTCAAGCACTAATTTCCAGAGGACTTTAGTTTAGCTTACCTGAGGATCTACACATATATATGGGGCATAAGAATTTTATTTTATTTTTAATTCTTAAAGTTGAAAAAATTATTTTTATTTTATGTGTATGAATGTGTTGCCTGTGGGTACATATGTGCACTATGTGCATGCAATGCCTGAAAAAGCCAGAAGAGGGAGTTGGATCCCCTGGAACTGGAGTTACAGATTGTGAGCTGCCACGTGGGTGATGGGACCTGAGTTCAGATCCCTAACATGGACATAAAAGCTGGGTGTGGGGTGGAATGTGTCCATAAGTCCAGTGCTGGGGGCAGCAGAAAAAGCAGATCCCTGGAGCTCACTGGCCAGCCAATCGATGAACTCCAGGATCAGTGAGAGATCCTGCCTCAAAAACTAAGGTAGGGAATGATAGAGGAAACTATCCGATGTCATCCTCTGACTTCTACATGCACATGTACACATGTATATGCACATCAGTATGTATGAGCACACACACATACAGCACATATACAATAAAAAGAAATAATTTAAACAATATTATTATTAGTGACTTTGTAGCAACTCTCTCCCTCCACTCTTTTTCTTGGTCTTTTTGCAACAGGGTCTCCCTGTAGCCCCAACTGTCCTAGAACTCACTATGTAGACCAGGCTGGCCTTGAACTCACAGAGATCGGCCAGCTTCTGCCTCCTGAGTGCTGGGATTAAAGGTGTGCACCACCACGCCCGGGGTTCCAGGGATCAAGCTCAGGTCATCAGGCTTGAACAGTAACTATGCACCTTTATTCATGGAACCATCTCATCAGCCCAAGAATTTTAATTTTTGTAAAGCTATAATTGTACTAATAAAATATATCCTTAAATACATGGAGAGCCAAGGATTATAACAAGGGTCCTCTAGCACCCCTATTTAAATAAATGGACACAGTAGCTGTCAGCACAAACCAGGGGCATGCTTGTTTAAAATGGGCACCATTGCACACGCTCTTGAAGAAATGCTGCCTGCTTTGGAAAATGGGCTGTCCCCACGTCTGGAATTTGTTCTTGCCTGAATTCTCTTTATTGTGGTTCAACTGTCAGTGTGGACTGCAGCAAATATTCCTAGCACCAGCAGGAAGCGTTCTGGCCACCCTGTGAAAGATGAAACACACCCCAACACACAGTAGACTGCGCTCTAGACAAAGCCCCTTTAAGCTTTTTCTTGGCATGAAACAGATGCTGACAGGAGCTGGACTGATACCCAGGAAGTCTCAGACCTCAGTGAGCGCCTAAGTCACAGGGAATTGGAGAAAACACATATTCCAAGGCCCTGGCTTCTCAGCTACAGGATGTCCTTAATGGGGTTGAAACCCTAAATTAAAAAAAGAAAAACTTCAATTTTTAGGGCATTGTATAGGTTTGCAGGAAAACTGTGTGATAAATGCTGAGTTTTCTGGTGCCCCTGCTCCCGTCTGATCTATTGTTAACGTCTTATGTTAATGTGGTGCGAGGCTACCATTGACCAGCCAGTTCTGTTGATGTCCATCTTTATATCAGCCTGCCTGCGATGTAAGGGAGTGTCAATCCATACCATAAAAACGTCCTGGGTGCCAACTATTCACCTGTCACCAAACCTACATTTTAATTTTTAAAATTCATTTATTTATACATTTTTATGTATGAATGTCTTGCCTGCAATGTAGTGCACCTGTGTTGTACATGCCCATGGAAGCCAGAAAAGGGCATTGATTGGATCCCCTGGAACTGGAATTACTGACAATTGTTAGCCACCATATGGGTGCTGGGACTCAAACCTGGGTCCTCTGCAAGAATAGCCAGTGTTCTTAATCATTGGACCATCTCTCCAGCTCCCAAAACTGCATTTTAGACAGGTAAGTTGGTAATTGTACCATGAGAGGAACCTGTCAGAATGCCACCTTAAATCCTGAAATCAGTGAGCTAGATCTCAGTTTCTCTAAGAAACTAGTTCTGGCTTCCTCTACCATGAGGGGCAATGTCCATTCTTGTTAATAGGGTCTAGGTTGAAGAGCTGATCCATGTTACCCCTCCACCTCAGGTTAGGGCTTGATATAAGTTGTTTTAGAACTCCAAAGCCCCTTCAAAAATATCAGCTAGGTAGTGGTGCAAACTTAGAGATGTACAGGCCTCAGAACAGTTCACTTGGTGGAAATCCAGATGGCTGTTGAGGTCATGGTGAACATATTACCTAACTATGAATTCAAGGAGTAGGGAAGAGCAAATGGGTGGTCCACAGGACATCAAAACCAGACTCCCCTTACCCTGGAAGAGCTTTCTGTATCATTCAAAGAAGCCTCCCTGGGCTGGGGAGATGGCTCTGTGGATAGAGTGCTTGCAGAGCCCTAGAATCCACACAAAAGTTGCATGTGGTAGTGCAAACTTTTGTAATACATCTGTGTGCCCTATGGGAGGTGGGAGGGAGAGACTGCTTCTCTAGAAGCTGTAGGCCGGCCACCCCAGCTAACACAGCACAAGGAGGCTGTCTAGGCTGGCCACCCTGTCTCAAACAAGATGAAAAGGAGTGACACCCAAAGCTTGTCTTATCTCCACATACATGCCACGGCACACATGCATGCACACGTCTGTACACATGGAGGATCCTTCTGCTCAAGCACGTCTCACACACAGAGACATGCTGGTATAATCTATCACTCCAAGGTTTCTAATCTTCCCCAACCCTCAAAGTGTTTCATGAGACAAGCTCACTTCACATTAAAGTCAGGTGCACGTAAGCTGGCTTTGAGCACTCATTGTTCCCTCCAGAGGATGACTAGAGCCCTGGGGGTGGGGGACAACACCTAGTGTGTCTTGTTCTTCCAACTTCAGTGGGCAAGCCCAGGGAACAGCCCCGTACAGACCTGGGGTGCAACCATCTGGCACTGCGCTTTGGGTTCACACACGTTTCCTCACGTCTTATCAAAGCTGCAGCTGAAAGAAAAGCCAAGGTGTCCTGAGAACAGATGGAGTAAGAAGGTGACTGAGCTGCACCCAGAGGCACGTCGTCTGCAGATCTAGCCATGAAGCTTTGGGGCCTTCGCCACCCCGAGCAAACAGCAAGATTTCTGGATCCTCCTTGGAGTTGGGGCTGCATGAAGGGCTCCACCAGAACCACATGTACGTCTCTCTGTTCTAGAGGTGGCCCATGTTTACACTGGTGGCATCTGTTAAACAATCTGTTTGAATGTGTATGTGTGTTTTGCCTGCATGTATGTAAATGCAGCATGTGCATTCAATGCCCACAGAGGCCAGAAGAGGGAATCAGATTCCCTGGAACTGGAGTTAAGAACAGTTGTTAGATGCCATGTGGGTGCTGGGAACCTGGATCCTCTAGAAGAGCAGCCAGTGCTACTAACCTCTGAGCCACCTCTCCAGTCCCTTGACAAAGGTTTCTGTAGCTGCTGCTACAGCAGGCAACAACCTGCATGTTGGTGGTAGGGAAATCGAAATCCTTGCAGATGTTTGCAAGGGGTTCAGAAAGGGTGAAAACAGGGACTCTGACCAGAGAGGACTTCTTAGAGGAGGGATCCTCACTGGCATCCTGAGTGTTGGCCAGGCAGCTTTGGGTTGGGGTGAGGAAGTTAGTTCATACAGACACACAGAGAAAGGCAAAGATCTAAAAGGTACTTGGGATTCAGTGCTTCCTCCCAGGGGACACTTACTAAGGGTCATCCTGGACACTTATTCTAAACAGGATTCTGTAAATTTACAACCAATACAAAGAAAGATACATACGCCTTTGGTTGGAGATGAACTCAAGATTGGGTGGCTGGGGGATACTCAGACCGCTCCTCTTAAAACCATCAAGAGTAACAGCTACAACAGCTGAACACAGTGTGCCTGGCCCTGTTTCCCTTTTACCCATCCGTGCTTGGGTCCCCTTGGAAAGAGTCTCCAGACAGCCATGAACCTGCCGGTTCCCTGTACACACCTCTGGTGGGGGCAGGAATTTGAAAAGTAAATTCAATGTTTTAAATTTGCCATTTAAAAAAAAAATCTAAGGGCTGTGAGATGACATATGGGTACAAGTGCTGACTGTGCCCACTTGATCTGAGTTTGATCCCTAAACTCCACAAAGGAAAAAAAAAAACTCCCAAAATTGTCCTCTGACCTCCACTGATACACTGTGGACATGGGTGCTACACACACACACACCCATACACCTATAAATAAATTCTAAAAGCATATATTGAAAACAAAATGGGCCAATATTTCAACAACATATTCCATAAAGTTCAACAAAATAGTTGCTGCTGTAGAGCTAGTACACAGTGCTCTGAGAGCCACCCTATTCCGACCCTGAGAGCCACCCTATTCCGACCCTGAGAGCCACCCTATTCCGACCCTGAGAGCCACCCTATTCTGACCCTGAGAGCCACCCTATTCCGACCCTACTCTGTACCCTAAAACTTCACCTCTGCAAACAGGGTGTGGTATTATTCAGAAAGGAGGATGAACTTTAGAAAGTTTGAGAGAAACTGGGCACTTAAAATAGGTGAAGATAGTAAGACAGTCATTGTCTTCCTCAAAAGCTCTACATTTCCATGCAGACTATCCCCAACTACGGTGTGCATCCCTGAGAGTGGCTGATGATACATTCTCCTGTGAAGTAAGGCTCTTTGGAGGTACTGCAGATGTGCCCATCCATGTCCTGGGCTGGGACAGACAGGCCTCACAGTTGCAAAGGCTTCCCAGCCCCGAGGGTGGATCAAAAGTCTTCTTCCCTGACCCAGTGTCCTCCCACATGACACAAGTAGCTGAACGGTATAATTCTAGAATAGGCCAGGGCAGAAATTCCTCTTCCTCCTCCTCCTCCCCCTCCTCCCAGACAAGATCCCATGTATCCCAGGTATAGAGGTACTCCTAATTCTACTTTCCAAGTACTGGGATTACAGGTGCGGGTCACCATGCCCAGTGTTTATGTGCTAGGGATTAACCCAGGACTTCATGAATCCTAGGCAAGCACTCTACCAACTGGAACGTCCTCAGATCCCACAGAAAAAATTCTTAAAACCTTTTTAAAAATTTTTTTTGAGACAGAGTCTCTCCTTGAGGCCCAGACTGGTTTGAATTTGCCAGCCATCCTCCTAACTCAAGTCTCTACAGGTGTGTGCCACTATGCCAGACTTAAAATCCCCAAACAAAATCCTGCTGTGAAAAGGCATCCTATGTAAACCAAGGACCGCAGGAAAAGAGAAATATCCATCCTGCTTTGTCCACTGGCACGTCCCCGGCACCCGATGCCTCTACTAAGGTTGGTGAGAGTCTGTCCCACTCAGAACAGTCCCCAGTGACTGAGTCACTTATGATTAAATCACTCACGCTGATCTGTTCCAACTCCTCAGCCACCACATTAACATTGAAATACAGGAGCTCTTCCAACACGATCCCTCCCTCCTTCCACTGAAGATACCAGATCTCCAAAAGCTCTCTAATTTCAGCAAAGATGCTGAGCACAGCACACACCTGTAATCTCAGCACTCAGAGGCAGAAGCCGGAGGACTGTGAGTTCAAGGCCAGTGTAGCTACAGTGAAACCTGGTCTCTAAAAACGAGCACCATAAAATAATAAAGCAAAATGCAGCAGAGATCAGGAAGACAAGGCAGGTGGTTTCATAGAATGGTAAAATATACACTCTGCATGGAGCTCAAAGATTTCTTGACTTCATGATTTTTTCAGATGCACAAAGAATAGTCAGAAAATTAAGGTGATTTTCCCCAAAGCAGCAGCTAGAAGTTAGTCATTGGTGAGTTTTCAATTTAACATATTTGTGTTCAACAAACCCTACAATTCTGACTTTCTTACTGTGCCTCCATTTTCCGTGTGTGTGGTGTGCATGCAAGGCTTCTTTTACATGTGTATGTATACATGTGCGTGTGTATATGTGTGTGCATGTGGTGGTCTGAGATTGATGTTGAGAATTAAAAAAAATATTTTAATAATGTATGTGTATGAGTGTTTTGCCTGGATGTATGCAAGTGTACCCATGTGCGTAATGCCCACAGAGGCCAGCAGAGGGCATCAGATCCCTTGGAACTGGAGTTACAGATGGTAGCTGTCATGTGGGTGCTAGGAACCAAACCCTGGTCCTCTGCATCAACAGCCTGTGCTCTTAACCACTGAACCATCTCTCCAGCCCAGCGAATCATTCTTTATCACTCTTTTATCTTATTATTAAGGCAGGCTCTCTCAGTCAAACCCAGAGCTCACCGATATGGCTTGTGTGCCAGCCAGCTTGCTCTGAGGCTTGGCTCTCTGTTTTGCAATCACTGTCACTTGGCAATCTCTGTGCTTCAGCCTCTCATCCCACAAGTTCATAAAGGGAAAATGACTTTGACGATGACAACGATGATGACGGTATTGTCAGGACCAATATTTTTACTTTGAAATCCCTAGTCTCTGGGACAATACCTGAAACTCTTAAGTTAAATACCCAATAAGTGTTTCTTGAAGGACTGAATGAAACAATAAATAATCAAGAATTTAGTTGCTTCTTGGGGCTGGAGAGATGGCTCAGCGGTTAAGAACACTGGTTGTTCTTGAAGAAGACCTGGGTTCAAATCCCAGCACCCACATGGCAGCTAACAACTGTCCTAACTCCAGTTCCAGGGGATCCAACAGCCTCTTCTGTCTTCCGTGGGCATTGCATGACACAGGTGCACTTACCTAGATGTAGGCAACACACACATACACATAAAATAAAAAATAATTAATATTAGAAAAAAAAGAATTAAGGTGCTTCTTATAGAAGACATGAAGTCAGGGTGGGAAGGTGACAGGTGGTTGACTGAAGGTGGAGATGGGGGAGGAGGTCTGAGTATAATAAAAATTCATTGTATGAAACTCCTTAATTTTTTAAAAAACATTTTATTTATTATTTTTATTTTATGTGTATGAGTGTGTTGCCTGCATGTATGTGAGTGCACCTGTGTCGTGCAATGCTGCCGAGGTCAGAAGAGGACTTTGGATTCCCCTGGAACTGGAGTTAAGGATAGTTCAGAGCCGCCATGTGGGTGCTGGGAATCGAACCTGGGTCTTCTGCAAGAGCAGTCAGTACTCTCAACCACTGAGCCATCTCTTCAGCCCTGAAACTCCTGAATCAATAAAAATTAAACTTAAAAAAGAGAGTTATATGTGGGTAGGTTGGATTTCCGCCCTTATGAATATCCTTTTTTTTCTGTATGGTTATATGTGTTTCTTGCTTGTAAGCTGATGATTTTTCATTGCTAGAAAAAAAGAACTTGTTTAATGAAAATGTGGTATATAACACACACACACACACACACACACACACACACACGATGGAAATTTATGGGAAAATGGATGGATCTGGAAAGTATAACATTAAACGAGGCCAACTGAAGCTCAAAAACACAAGACCTCCACATTCTCACGTGTGGGATCCTAACTTATAACATACACATGCATGTATGTAAATAGATGTAAATGTGGAAAAAGCCTTGAAAACCAGAAAGGAGACGAAGTGTTAGGGAAAAGGGATGGGAGGGAAGGTTAAAGGAGGGGAAAAGGGAGGTGAGAACTGACTATGTTTGAAAATGCCATAATATCTAATACTGTATATGCTAACCTTAAAAATAAACTTTTAGCCGGGCGTGGTGGCGTACGCCTTTAATCCCAGCACTCAGGAGGCAGAGGCAGGTGGATCTCTGTGAGTTCAAGGCCAGCCTGGTCTACATAGTGAGTTCCAGGACAGCTGAGGCTACAGGGAGGCCCTGTCTCAAAAAGACCAAAAACAAAAAAAAAAACCAACAAAAAAAAACTTTTAGTTTATTTCCTTGCTGGTGTGCACACTGTACTGTGAAGCCCTTCAGAATTCAAAGAGAAAGGCAGAAGGCAGGAGGCATCAACCCACTCAAGGGATATCATGCTGAGCAGAGTCCACCATGCTGGGGGTAGTGTGAGTGTCATGCTCAGTAGCAACCTGAATCTGAGATATGGGTACCTCCACTCCCCATGACTAAATCCCCCAACTGTCTACAGTTTTTAAAAATGACTGCAAGGTAAAACCAGTATAGTAGGCATTCAGTTTTAAAGACTAAAAGCAGGCATGGTGTGGTGGTGCATTCAGGAGGCAGAGGCAGGCAGATCTCTGGGTTCCAGGCAGTCAGGGCCATATAATGAGACCCTATCTCAAAACAACAACAAACAAAAAGACTAAAACCTGCATTTCAGGCTGGGGATGTAGCTGTTTGTAGAGAGCTTGCTTAGAATGCACAGGCTCTGGGTCTGTTCCCCAGCACTTCATGAGCCTGGCATGGTAGTACACGTGTGAATTCCCAGCACTTGGAAGGATGTTCCCTTTGCATTTCAACACGAGTAAGCCAGGATGGACGGCCCCAATGTGTCGTCAAGAAAGGCAGCTGCAGTGTGAATTTGTGTGTGGACATGTCTCTTCCCATAGCAAGGCAGCTGTTCGAGCTCTGGGCCAGGGGAGGGGCAGAGCGGGGTGATGAGAGCAAGAGCTACTTAGAAGCCAGGACACCAAGCACCCAGACAAACCAACCTGGACCAACAGCAGCTGGAGGACTTTGCTGGGTAAGGTGGGCTGAGACGGAGGTGTGATCTGAGCCAACCACCTCCAGAGGCAGAATGAGGCCAAAACTGGTGGCCCACAGAACACTCAAAACGCCTTCCATCAGTGCACCAGGAGCTGCACTCACTACAGCTGTCACACACAGACTAAAGGATGGGGTCCTGGTTTTTTTTTTCATTCCTCAGCTTTTTCTGAACAAGAGTGGTAGACAGGTAGCTGAAATAATGCAATGTGGCTGGGGGCAAAGCTGAACTCCACAGGCTGCAATTAGAAAGCATTCTTAATACGATACTTAACACCTTCCAAACCTCTGCTTTCCTTATACACACTAAGGCCTTGGCTGGCATGTAGGCAGTAAGTTTATAGTGGTTCTCAGTAGCCACAATCTAGTGTGTTTACAAACCCAACCTCCCAGTTGGCAGAGTACATGCTCAGCATGCATGAGACCCTGAGTTTGACCCAAGCACCACATAAAATGGGTGTGCTAGCACACACAGGTAGAGGCAGGACATCAGAAGTCCTCAGCTATATAGAAGAGTTCCAGGACAGCCTGGGTTACTTGAGACCCTGTCTCAAAACAAACAAACAAGCTCAAATCAGAGCCTAGAGCAGGGAGACCAGTATGGCTTTTGTGTTTACTAGAATAGACATGGGCTAGAAAATTTAATTTTTTTAATGCATATGAGTATTTTGCCTATATGTATGTACGTCTACCACCACATGCATGCAACACCTACAGAGACCAGAAGAGGGCATCAGATCCTAAACTGGAATTACAGGTGGTTGTTAGCTGCTGTGTGGATGCTGGGACTTAAACCTGGGTGGTCTGCAAGAGCAGCCAGTGCTCTCAGTGATTGATCACTGAGCCATCTCTCTAGAGCTAGAAGTTTTGGAGAAGAATCAACTTTGGAGTCTCTACTCTCATCCCCAGTCTGGCACAACCTGCGAAGTCCTGGTTTTCCAAGGAGATTTTCGTCCTGAAAACTCTGCTGCCTTGATAGCTGAGCCACAGTGTCTCCCATGGGAACCTGGCCATCCTGATCTGGTGGCTGGATGATCTTGGGGAAGTTCACCAGAACTTCCTTTGAGGGATTCCCTCTGCAGGCTCCTGGATTCACAGAGTTCCTGGCTTGACAACACTCAGGGAGGGAGTCCTGTGTTTCTGTCCTTGCAAAACAGTCCTACCCACAATCTGACAGCTCGTTTCTAGCACATTCTTCTTTAAGTAAAGGTCATCTTAATATTTCAGGCAACGAAAAAAATGTAAGTCTGACTTCCATCTGTGGTTCAATTTGCTTCTTTGGAACCCACTGCACATAAGAGCGTTTCCCACACCATGAGTATTTAGTTTCTACAAACATTTCTATGTTTGGGTTTGGAGCTCTGCGCCTTCATTACTGACTCTCAAACAAAACCTCTGCCTTGTTCTGAACTCTTTATAACCTGACACCAAGAACAGAACAAAACAAACCCTTGACACTGTCTAAGCAGGAGACAACCAGCTATCTCCCTTTGTAGTCCTCTACTGATCTAGCGGGAGGGCTGGCCTTGTAGAGCTCTAAACCCCAGAAACAGCCTTCATCTCACAGCTAACTTTCAGCAGGGGCAGCACTGGAAGAGGCTAGGGCCCAATAGCTGAATTTTCAAACCCACACACTTTAGTGTCAGTGTGATTAGACCCCAGTGTTCAGGTTCCACCTCTCTGAAATGACGGTAACAGCACATGGTCAGTTGTTAGGTAGAGTTTTGTCCTCCCGGACCAGGCTAGAGGGTTTTCAACACAGACTGCTTCTAAGGGACCTCCAACATAGCTCTGGCACCAGGCCACACACTTAAAGAACACTATTTCTTCCTGAAGTCATCAACTGTCAACAGCTCCTCAGCTATGGGTGGGGCTTATGAGCCCTTCTGCACCCCATACTGGAATGTTGACTGGCTTGATCTTGTGGAGGTCTTGTACAGGTACCACAGCTGCTGTGAGTTCACAAGTGTGGTAGTCCTGTCATGTCTAGAAGACACTGTTTTGCCCCAGTCTTCCCTGGCCTCTGGCTCTTACAATCTTTTCTACCTCCTCTTCTGAGACGCTCCCTGAGCCTTGGTGGCGGTGCAGAGGGCATAATACAGATGTCCCATTTGCAGCTGAGGACCCCACAGACACATATTCTCTGTACTTTGATCAATTGCGTACTGCCCATTAAAAAATATTTTTATTTATGATTATTTTATCTGTCTGAGTGTATTGCCTGCATGTATGTAAGTGCACCCATGTCATGCAATGCCCACAGAAGTCAAAAGAGGGCTTCGGATCCCCTGGAACTGGAGTTACAGATGGTTGTTAGCTGCCAAGTGGGTGCTGGGACTCAAACTTGGGTCCTCTGCAAGAGCAGTCAGTGCTCCTCACTGCTGCGCCATCTCTGCAGTCCTGAGTACTGCCCATTTTTAAGCTTCTGTGCAGCCTGGTCTCTGAGCCCCTCTTCTCAATACCATGAGCCAACTCTAACACTCCTTAAAGCAAGGTCCAACCCAGGCTTCACAAGTGTCCTCTCCTGTCTTGCCTTCTAATCTTCTACCTCTAGTAAGAGGCCACAGGGTAGAAGACCTGGGAGCACAGGATTTAAGTCCAGGTTCAGGGAATTCTTGGGTCTAGCCTTCATGACCTGTGTGATCCAGCCAAGGATCTCAACCTTTCTGAGCTCCAGTCTCTGCAAACATAAAAGGGGGTGAAAACTGTCCTCTACCTCAAAGAAGCAGTGAGTCAAGAGGAGGTGAGACAGTCCCTGTAACGGCACCTAGAACACCACAAAGATGCTGGAGCTGTGTGGCTTACTGTGAATCAGAGGCAAGCGGACATACGGGCACAGGCATGGTGTGCAGAGCCAGCACATCTGATCTGTCCTGTGTTTTGGAACACTTGAGTTGACTCTTTAAACTTTCCTGCTCCAATATGTGAGCATCTCCAAGGAGATGATCAGGTGGTTACAGACAGAGTTGGGAAGAGAGGCCCAGACTCCAGCCCTGCAGCAGAGATAACCACAGACCTTCCCCTCCGTGTGAGACCTCTCCTTAGACTAAGCATCTCATCTCACATTTGAGTCTCAGAAGGCATCAGCCACCAGAGGCCCATGGCAATGTCACTGCCACCAGCTTGGGAGTGGGAGGAAATGTCAGGACCCCAGGGCCCAGGAAGGGCATCATGCCCCTCGGAGACATGTGGAGACTCTTGGCTGGTGGTTCCAACTTCAGAGAGGACGCTCTGGCTTTGAGCTCCTGCCATGTTCTCTCTCTGAGCCACAGGGGAGCTGCCTCCTGCCTCAGATGCTCATTCACATGGGTCACACACAAGGCCTGTGGCAGTCTGGGCCGGCTAACTATGTCAGCTAGGATATTCAGTGAAACCCTAGTCTAGATGTTGTGATGAAGTTATCTCTTCAATGAGATTCACATTTAACTCGGCAGACTTTGAATGTTCAAAATAGATTATGGTCCATTATGTGGGTGAACCAAATTTAAGCAGTTGTAGGCTTCAAGAGAGACTGGGATCCAGAGGCCGGGAAACCTGTCCGCAGACAGCCACAACATCAACTCTTCTCAGATCTCTATCCTGTCAGACTCCCCTGAAGGCACTGGGCTTGCTTGTCACCACGACAGCGTGATAAATCCCTAAGATACCAACCTCGGGCAGCCTCCGCTGGGTCTGCTCAGGAGACCCTGCACAAGCAACTCCAATCCAGCCAGGAGCATTTGGTTCACACTCAGAAGCAAATGTCCCTGAGGATAAAGGACCCAAAAGCTCCAGATGCAGTGACTGCAAGACTGGCCAACGCCTCGTTCCATCTGTCCTGAGACGCAGGTCGGCTGCCACTTACCACATGGGAAACAGGCTGAGAACAAGCAGCAGTTTTCCTGAGCGAGGAGATGGGCTGCAGGTCCTCTGACCCCACCGTGAAGTGTCCCCCGCTCTCCCATGCCTCCAAGACAGCATATGGGAGGCTGTTTCCATGGAAACTTCAGTCTCTTATCTTGGTCTGAGTGCAGGCTCACACAGCCTCTGTTCTGAGATTTTCAACATGGGCTTATGTCTCTGGGCCAAGACCCTCCTGACTTCATCCAAATGTTTCCCTTCAAATTCATCTCTGCTAGAACTTGGCACTCCCCAACCTTGCATCGTAAATCTGTCAGGCCACTCAAGCTGCTGGCCCGAGAAAAGCAACTGGGAAAGGGTGATTCACAGCACCAGTGACCCACACGCTTAAGAAACAAAGTAACAAGGACTGGGTTTTCTAGAAAAGAGTGGTACTGCAGTTTAACAAGAAACGGGGGCACTTTGGTTCCACGTGACGCCTCAGTTCTGCAAAGCACAGGGCAGAGAAAGGAGGTTTCTACAGGCTACTGCTTTCCAGCAGAGGGTGGCCAGGACACAGGAAAACATCGAGTTCATACTAACATGCTAGTTCACAAAGGGAGAGAGACAGCAAAAGGGGTTCCCCGGTTTAAAATCTTCCAGTGTCAATCAACCTCTTGGTCCTCAGCAGTGGAGTGAACTGACTGCTCTTGCATAGAACCCAGGTTTGGTTCCGAGCACCCACATGGCAGCTAACAACCATTCATAAGTCCAATTCCAGGGGATCCGATACCCTCTTCTGACTCCAAGGGTGTTGCATGACACAGGTGTACTTACATACATGCAGGTAACATTAAATAACAGTAATAAAATATTTTTTAAAATATCATATAAAACCTGAATTTCTGGGTTGGAGTTACGCAAGACACTCATCACTCAGAAGGATGAAGTGAACATTAGACCCCACTTTTGACAATCTGCTCAGGGTTTTGTATTTCCTGCGTGTGGGAGTGTGAGCTCATGGACCCCAGGCTTAACCCAGTGAGTAGCTTCAATGATCAAACTATGGTGTAAAAAGGAGCATTGAATGATTCACCGGGAAAATAAATCCATGACACCTTCTTGTTCATCACACCCCAGGGCACAGCCAGGGCCTGGGACTGAGACACTGGCTAAGCAGTTGCTGACTAGACTCCACTGAGAGACAGTGTGTCTGCAGCACTAATGAATGGATCTGGTGTGGAATTTCCCTCTGTCAAATACCTGGAGCTAAGCTGCACTGTGCCAACAGTGATGCGTGCGGTATAGACAACGCTTCCATACAGAGCCCTGAGAAGGGCCGGGAGCCCGCTCCACAAGACAGCTCAGTCTGGACCACAGGTGGGAACAGGAAAGCCTTCCGAGGGGTGGTTAGTTACCACGGGGTCTTCTGACATGGCACAGTGGTTGTCAGTGGAACACTTATGTTCATGTTTAACCGTGTGACTAAAGGCGGAGTCTCAGCTCAGTCCTGACACTCTCAGGAGAGTCTCTGCCAGCCTTTAGCACCTGAGGCCTGGGGATGAGTTGGGATGGGGGGTGGGGGGAGCCAAGAACAACTTCTCTGAACCAGGCACTGAGCTGTGCACCATGTGCACACTCCATGTTCTTGGGTCTTGGCACTTTGCCATCATCACGAGAGGCTGGAAGGGTCTACAGGGCCCCTGCTTGGCTGTCCCTGCTGTTCCAAGCATCATGTAGTATCCTCAGATGAGGACAATTGGCTTCCCATAGAAGGAGGAGGATGTAAAAGTCCTGCGGTATATCCAGACTTCTCCTAGAGGCCCACACATCACCTCTCCTCACTAATGGATGCCACCCTTCGGCACCAGGCTGTCTCCTTCATGGGGCCCTGGCCCTTCTCTGGGGTGGGAAGTGGAAGCTTGTGCAGACGATTACTCTGTTTAAATACCTGGGGGTGGTGGTGGCTGGAGATGGCTCAGCAGTTAGGAACACTTGCTACTGCTCTTCTGGAGGATCTGTATTCAATTCTCAGCAACACAATACCCTGTAACTCCAACTCCTGGGGGATCCAATGCCTCTTACCTCCATAGGCACCTGCACTGATGTACACCTAGCCACACATCTATCCATAATTTTAAAGGATAAAAATAAAATCTTTTGAAAGAAATCCAGCCAGTCCTGGCTGAGCACACCCCCGGGGCCTGAGACCAACGGAAGGCCTATGAGCAAAAAAGGAAGCCACAGTTAGGGGAGGGTGCTGAAGACACACGCCTGCCATTTCCCAGCCAGCTGCTGCATGGTCTGGAACCTTCTCTGCCTCCTTTAGGTCACCTGTACAAATGGCCCCTGTGGGAGGCTGATTTTAACATAACTCCACTGCATGCTGGACCCCTGGCCTCTGTCTGACCCCTGCTGAATGCTGAGACAGTTTCTGAGCTGAGCCCACTTCCCACCTTTGAGCTTCCTCCCTGGACCATATTGGAACTAGTATGACCCCCTCCCCCATACGTCCTCTGTGCTACCGACCTTGACTGTGTCTGGCCTATATTCACATTCGTCCTTCAAGGCCCAGCTTGCAGTTCCAAAGATGCTGCAGCTGCTGGTGGCAGTGAGGGTGGTGGACACCGCAGTGGCACCTCCGCTGTGTGTTTAGTGTGCGCGTGTGTGGTGCTGTGGGTAGAGAGGCCTGGGCATGCTGGGGGTTTCTCCTCTTCCAGTTGGTAGACACCTTGCTCACCCTTTCTCTTCTGATGACTGCCTGCCATAATGGATTCCCTACGCTCAGTAAACCACATGGGTCTACCACAGAGGGAAGACAGGCACAGTGAGACCCCCATCCACAAGGGGTGGATGAGACTGGGAGGCACTGGGAGCAAGGGACTCGCTGCAGAGGCAGGTAAGGAGGGTGGGGTGTGCTAGAAGGCCTTGCATAAAGCCCAACAAAACTGGAAAAAACCAGTTGGCCAAGAGGATGGCTCTGGAAGAATCCCCTCAGGCTGAGTGCAGTAGATGGATGCTCATGAGACACGGCATGCGGACATCGTACAGAGACCTACACGTGAGGACAGAGCATGGGAGGAAAAGCTTGTGCTATGCAAATGACTCCAAAGCCCACGCTCTGTGTCCAAAGTACCCCATCCTTTGTGCAGTGGGGCCACTTGAGCTACTGGGCTCCCCCTGTGCTCCTCCCTCAGAAGGGCACCTTGCCCTAAAAAATTGCCTCTGCGTCCCCTGCAACTACATGATGAATGTGGACTCCCAGTGGGTGCCCACCAAACCCCAATATTGCTATGACATAACAAGAAACATATTTCGGTCTCTGTCCCTGGTTATCAAGAGCTCCAATCGCTTGGAGTTTTCTGGGTGATGGGGTAAAAGGAGATCTTTTGTTATTCATAACAAGCCCTTTTCCATCACACCTGAGGGGATGTTATTGAGCTGATTATTAGAGGATGGGGCTGGTTGCTGGAGGAGAAACCAACCATATGATTAGTGGGTTGGAACTTTCAGCCCACCCTCCCAGGGGAGAGGGGCTGGAGTCTGACTTACTCACCAGTGGTCTGCTTTAATCAATCATGGCTAGAGAATGGAACATCCATCAAATCCCTCAACTACTGGGTTCAGAGAGCCTCAAGGCTGGTGAGTACAAGGATGTGCAGGGAAGGAGGCCTGTCTTTCCTTTCCATGATGGTCAATCCTCCTAATGTCTCCAAGGCCAACTTAGTGGCTGGCCAGCAGAAGGAACTTCCTGAACCTTCCAGGAGCCCACAAGCTAGGATCCTTTCCAAATCAGAGATGTCTGCCACAGCCTGTCCAAAGTAGGGCCTTCCAGGATAGCCTCTTCTCAAACCATGATGGCTCCAGGGTCAATTTGACAGCAACAACAGTCTGAAGGGGCAGCTGGGCTGTGGCCTGTAGGGATGGTGGGAAGGCTTGACCAGATGGAAAAGGGCCTTTTGGGGACTGAAGAGATGGCTCAGTGGTTATGAGCACTGGCAGTTCTTACAGAGGACCTGGGTTCAGTTCCCAGCACCCACATGGCAGCTACCAACCAAACAAAACTCCAGTTCCAGGGGATCCAACACCCTCTTCTGTCCTCCATGAGCACTGCACACATGTAGTGTACTTCTATGCAGGCAAGCACTCATACACATCAAAAAACAAAGTTTAAAGACAGGGCCTTTCGTGCTGTGACCTAACATACCAGTGCAGTGGAGGAAGGGAAAGGACTGACGGTCTCCTCTGCCCCGCCCACCAGACAAGTCCTCTGGAGTGCTCTGAGCTGTTTCCATTTCCTGCTCTGCAGTGGCAGGCTCAGTAGATACAGGTCATCCGAAGGACTGGAACAGTCACAGGACAGGGGAAGCCAAAAAGCAGAAAGCCAGGGGCTGGGGCCTCACGCTCAAAGGGGTTTTGACTGTGGGCACATTCTCATTGAAGGGCAGAGGGCTGGTCTTTCATATTTAAGGTCAATGGTGTCATTCCTTCATTTCATTAACCACTCACTAGAGGGCAGCCCCATGTTGACCAATGAAGGTATATGGACATTTAAGACAGATGTGACCTTACCCTTCAGAGCATGCGACAGGTCTAGGTTTTGTCCTGTCCCTCTCTCCCTTCTACATGCTTGTAGGTACATACATAAATTACAAAATATACATGTGCATCCACACACAGAGTACCTTAACTGGCATAGACACTTCATGTTTCAGATGACCTGAGAGGACAAAGTCACCACCTCTGCTTGGATAGAATCAGAGAAGGCTTCTGAGAGGAGGAGCCCAGGCAGGAAGGCGGAGGAGGGATCAGGCAGGGGAGGCGGAAAGCCAGGGCACTGCACATGTAGGTGATGCTTGGAAGCATGAAATGTCTTGTTACAGATGAATGCCTATGCTGTCATCAGGGGGTAGGACCCAGGGGAAGTACTTTAGTTTTGATGAGAGCTTAAGAACAGCATCCCCAGGATGGGACTGGCACCTGTATGAAGAGGAAGACACATGAGCTCTTTACTTGTGACATTTGAGGGTACAGTGAGACAGCCACCATTTTTAAAACGGAAAGAAACTCCTCACCAGAACCCAGCCACTCAAGCTTTCCAGCCTCCACAACTGCAAGAAATAAATGTCCTTTGTTTAAAACCCAGATCTGGGGCTAGAGAGATGGCTCAGTGGTTAAGAGCACTGGCTGCTCTTGCAGAAGACTTGGGTTCCAATCTTAGCGCCCACATGGTGGTTAACAACCACCTGTAACTCTAGTTCCAGGGGATCCAACACCCTCTTCTGATCTCTTTGAGCATTGCACGACATGGGTGTACTTACGTACATGCAGGCAATACACTTGTTCACATAAATAAAAATAATACATAAAATATTTTCCAAAACCCCAGGTCTAAAGCACTTTATGATAACAGCCTGGGCCGCCTGAGGTCTGTCCTGATCTACTGAAGGAGCTACAAGGCCATTTGGCAGCGCAGGCTGCTCGACCTCCGAGGAACTGCTGCTTCCAGCAGATGTTCATGCCCACCTCTGTTGATGGAGTCACACCTGCCACTGAGCAGGGGTACTCGGGCTGTGCAGATGCCACCATTGAAGGCCAGACTACCCATGCTGGACAGGCCAAGCTGAGATGACCTCTTCATCCTGAGTATCACCAGATCAACATAATGGCTGTGCTAGCCAAAGGCGTAATAACATCTGTACTGGTCACTAGATGACAGCCCAGGTCAAGCTGGCTTCCTCCAAGTGTTCAGTAACCAGGACCACTAGGTTTCCAGCAGTGATGATCTGTTCCCACAAGCCCAGGGTCCTACAAGGCAGGCACCTCAAGGCCATTCGCAAAACATTAAATGACAATGTGATAAGTAATAAGTACAGTCTTCTGCCTAGCAGCTCCTTGTGGAGAAAACATGTACTCGTGTATGTACACATGCATGTGTACACAAGTGTGTACTGGAGTTTTCCTGACTCTGTGCTGGATGCCAAGCACCAGCTGTAATTTTCAATGTTAGGAACCTGTTCCAGTTCATTAAATCTCAGGTCTCTGTCCTTCAACTCATAGTATCTGACACCAGCTGGTCCCTTTCAAACTCTTCACAGGAAGAAGACCTGCCTGGTTGTGGAGGGATGAGGTGGGGCCACAAACACTGAAGACAGAGCTGAGCCTGACTGTCAGGCACATCTATGAGATGGCGTTTTTCAACATGGTCAGATAAGCTCCTGGATAAAGGGTCTGCAGTGGGGAGCAGCATGTCCCGAGCACAGAGCTCTGCGGACAGAGGCAGGACCCAGTCTTTGGCAAGGCAGGTGGTCTGGCCAGAGCTAAGGAAGTGCAGTGCATTGGAGGGGGATGGCTGAAAAGTCAGGAAGGACAGATGAGGCAGAGCAGTGAGAGCCCTCCATGCTCAGTTCAGATCCGTTTCCAAAGGTATGGCAAGCAGTCACAGGTTCTGAGGGAGAGAACTTCTAAGGTTAAATTTAAATGGTCAGAGTTTCCAGGAAGGGATGTCATTATTCTTTAGACAATTATACAACCCAGTGCTGCTTTTGAAAAAAAAAAAATCCTTCGAAACATATGGACGCCAAGCCTGTCCTTATAATTTTATTCTGTGCCACATGGTACTCTGAATTTTTAGGGTATAAGTAAAGGATTGGCTTATGGAGATCAAAACTTACTGAGTGAGTGACAGCTTCATCTGCAATTTTAATTTCTTGTCTACAACCAGTGCCTGATTTATCAGCCTAATGAAAGGAAGCAGTGGGGTCAGATGACAGTGTGTAAAATGGTTACTCATGTGGGTGTGGTAAACAGAGACACAAGGCATTTTCCATCCAGTTCTGAGCTAAACTCCACGGTGAAGCAATGTTAGGTGCAGGAGTGCACACATGAACATGTGAGGCAATGTTAGATGCAGGTACATGTAGACATGAGCAACATGTGAAAAATTATTCTACCTAGCATGACACAGCATCATTTTAAAAACAAAGGTCTTAGCTGGGCATGTTGGTGCATGCCTTTAATACCAGCACTTAGGAGGCAGAGGCAGGTGTATCTCTGTGAGATTCAGGCCAGCTTGGTTCACATAGCCAGTTCTAGGCCAGCTAGGGCTACATGGAGACCCTGTCTCAAAACACAACAAAACAAACAAAACAAAACACAAAACATTCCATAAAAACAAAGGTCTTATGTTGGAGAAACTAGACCTTACTTCCAAATCAGGTTTTCTAAATATGCTTTAACAGAACTTTCTTCAAGAGGCTCTGCCCCAAGGATGACTACGCCGACATCAAGGCTAGGTTTCCACCAGCCAAAGGAACAACGGGATGCAAATGTGCCAATGCATTGCTCCCAAGTGCCTGGGTGTTTCAGACTGATCTGACACCTAGGTCCTGTCCTTGGGGATATTCATCAGCAGCAGGACACAACCTCAAAGAACAGTCTAACTACAGAAGGTAAAAATGCGTATCTAGTAACCGAAGACTTAGGCACAGACACTCGACATCACAGGGCTCACGGGCTGGATGCGGTTCAAGCCCTCCATCCAATATCTCATCGGTTCACTGTCCACTCCATCAGTTGCCTCAACAATGACTTATTGAATGGCTGGAGAGATGGCTCAGTGGTTAAGAATGTACATTGCTCCTCCAAAGAACATGAGTTCAGTCCCCAGCACCCATGTTAGGTGGCTCACAACCACCTGTAACTCCAGCTCCAGGGGGTCTCATGTCCTCTTCTGGCTTCTTTGGGTGCCTGTACCATGTGACTGACTTTTTTAAAATTTATTTTTATTTTTTATGTGTATGAGTGTATTGCC
This sequence comes from Nannospalax galili, assembly GCF_000622305.1. NCBI lineage: Eukaryota > Metazoa > Chordata > Mammalia > Rodentia > Spalacidae > Nannospalax > Nannospalax galili. The sequence continues at coordinate 640,383 of NW_008328488.1, forward strand.
TGCATGTGTGTAAGTGCACCTGTGTCATACAGTGCCCCTGGAGGTCAGAAGAAGACACTGGATTCCCCGGAGCTGGAATTACTGATGTTGTTAGCCACATGTGGGTGCTGGGAACCAAACTCAGGTCCTCTGCAAGAGCAGTCAGTGTTCTTGACTGCTGAGCCATCTTTCCAGCCCATGGCTGACTTACACAGACACACACACGTATCCATAAAAATAAAAGTAAAGAGCTGGAGAGATGGGTAAATGGTTAAGAGCACTGACTGCTCTTGCAGAAGACTGGGGTTCAGTTCCCACCGCCTATGTGGCTGCCAATAACTTCCCATAACTCTTCTTCCAGGGTGTCCAATGCCCTTTGCTGGCATCCATGGGCATTGTACAACATGGATACAATTGCATTCATCCCGGCAAAACACTCGTACATATAAAAATAAATTTAAAAAGAAAAAATTTTAGATACAAAAAAAAAACAAAAACAGAATAAATGACCAGTATTATAATACTTGCAACTGTTTCATGTTTATGTAAAGAAGTTGGTAGAAAAGACACTAAGTAATTTGCTTTATATAATCATATATATTTATATAAAAGAGATCTGTTAATTTGAGTTTGAGTTTCACAGCAGAAACTCATGTGTATTTTCACAGATAGAGGCAGGCTTAGCAAGTGTTCTAGAATGTTACAAGTAAAACCAGCATTAGTGTCACACTTTCCTGGTCTGGACGGTAAATTCCTACAGAGGAAGGAACAGAGAAGCACAGCAATTCTTCCCATTTCAGCGACTGTGCTTGCTTACACATCCGCACGCCTTTCTACACTTGCTGCAGCGATCTCGCACGCTGCTAAGCTTTGCAGAGCAGAAATGAAAAGCCGCACTTGCACTTTTCCGTGGGATCTGAAAGCCTGTGATTCAGGCAGCCAGAGAAACCTGTGCTTCTTCCCCGACAAGCTCAGGTTTGGATGTGCCCGTGTCGCCACCTGGTGGACGCTATGAAGGTCCAACTCTTCATTACAGGATGCAAGTCTCAAAAGAGACTGTGAGGACATACTGGATGGCAAGCCTCTTCTAAACAACAGTAAAGGACTAAGGTATTGCCAGGTATATTGGTGCATACCTTTAATCCCAGAGGCAGGTGGATCTCTGTAAATTCAAGGCCAGCCTGGCTGGGCTACGTAGTGAGACTTTTTAAAAAAATATTTTATTCATGGGGCTGGAGAGATGGCTCAGCAGTTAAGAACACTGGTTGTTCTTGCAGAAGACCCGGGTTCCAATCCCAGCACCCACATGGCAGCTAACAACTGTCTAACTCAAGTTCCAGGGGATCCGAAGGCCTCTTCTGTTCTCACGGGCATTGTATGACATGGTGTACTTACCTATATGCAGGCAATGCACTCATACACATAAAGTAAAAAGAATAAATAAAATGTTTAAAAAAATATTTTATTCACGATTTTCATTTTATGTGTATGTGTGTATTGCCTGCATGTAGGTAAGTGCACCCGTGTCACGCAATGCCCATGGAGGACAGAAGAGGCCATGGGATCCCCTGGAACTGGAGCTACGGACAGGACAGCTGTTAGTGTTACTTGTCACTAACTAACTAACTAACTAACTAACTAACTAACTAACTAACTAACCAAACTGTGTGTACGTCAGCTTTATTATTACTGGGTAACTATTACTGTCCTCATGTTTATGGGAGGCTAGAAACACAGAAACATCTTGACCTAAATCAGTGGATCAACTTTCCTGGCCTTTGCCATTCATTTTTTCTTTTTGAGTCAAGGCCTGGAACAAACTAGATCAGGCTGGCCTCAGTCTCACAGAATTCCACCTGCCTCTGCCTCCTGACTGCTGGGATTAAAGCTGAGCGCCAACCACCCCTGATTATTAAGGAAATTTGTTAAGATTGTAGGACTTTGGCTGTTCCTGTTTTTGAAGATTTTACTACCAAGACAGTTCTAACTTCTAGGCAGAAAACCAAACACTGTATGCCTATGCTTTTAAAATTTTATTTATTTATTATGCCTCTTCCCCAGCAGCTAGAGAGACGGCTCAGTGGGTAAGAGCTCTGGCTGTTCTTTCAGAGGACCAAAGTGTAGTAGCTCACAGCTGTCCATAACTCCGACTCCAAGGGAGCTGACACCCTTCTGGACTCTGCTGCACAGTCTCACAGATATACACAACTACACAGAACCAATAAAATAAATCTTTAAAAATTGTTAATGATTTTCTTTTTACTTTTTGTTGTTGTTTTTATTTTATTTTATTTTTGTTTTGAGACAGGTTCTCCCTGTAGCCTCAGCTGGCTTAAAACTTGCTATGTAGACCAGGCTGGCCTCAGACTCAACAGAGATTCACTTGTTTCTGCCTCCCAGGTGCTGGGATTAAAGGTTTGCGCCACCACACCCAGCTTCTTTTTACTTTTATAGTTCTTTTCCACGTATGGGGTACCCACGCCCATGAAAACACACAGGCCAGAGGAGGATATCAGACAGCCTGTGTTATCACCCTCTATCTTATGCCTTTGAAACACAGCCTTTTGCTGAGCCCAGAGGTAGGGTGGGGGACAGTAAGCCCTGTGATTCACCTGCTCTCCACTCCCCGCAGGGCTGGGGTTACAGTCGTACATGACCAGGCCCATCTTTGTAGGTGGGTGGTGGGGATTTGAACTCAGGTCTTCAGCCTTACACAGCAAGCACTCTTATCCACTCAGCCATCTCCCCAGTCCCATGCCTATTTTTATAGAAGTGTTACTTTCCTTCCTTCTTTCCTTCCTTCCTTCCTTCCTTCCTTCCTTCCTTCCTTCCTTCCTTCCTTCCTTCCTTCCTTCCTTCCTTTCGTGTGTGAGGAGTACATGTGTGCCACTGCGTGTGTGTATGTGGAGGTCAGAAGATACAGGAATCAGTTCTCTTTTTCCACCATGTGGATCCAAAGATCATATTTGGTGGCAAGCTCCTTTGCCCCCAAGCCATCTCACAGGTCCTATGCCTATGCTTTTAGGTAAGTAAAAGAACATTGCTGGGGACTGGAGAGATGTCTCATAGGTTAAGAGCACTGGCTGCTGTTGCAGAGGACCAGGGTTCAATTCCCAGCACCACAGCTAACAACCATTCATAACTCTAGTTCCAGGGGATCTGATACCCTCTTCTGATATCTTTGGGCATTGCACGACACGGGTGCACTCATACACATGCAGGCAATACACTCATACACATAAAATAAAAATAATAAATAAAATGTTTTTTTAAAAAGCCATCTCTCCAGCCCCAATAAAATATTCTTAAAGCACTGGTATCCATACAAGCAGAACTAGACAAAGGTGAATTTATTTTGAAATAAACTCTAGTATTATCCTATTTTAGCACAGCAGTAAGATGTGGCACACGGTGTGCACAGTGATTATAAGCCATGGGCTCTGAGTCTTCACAGATGTATAACCACTGGACATCAGCTCTCTTTCCTGGCCTCCAGGTTCCTTGTCTATCAAGGATTATGGTATCATCTATCCCTGAGGACTACCGAGAGGATGGAGCTGGGGAACACAGGCCAACAGTGCTGGCAGGTAGTGGGGACACCGCCACAAAACAGCGACTCACCAGGAGGCTCTTCACCACTGTCTATAGGGATGAAGGACATGGCTGCAGTTCCTGGTTTTTCGTATCTAATGTTCACTGCCAGGACATTAAAGGTAGACATGGCCTTGGAAAACTTCGGAGCAAGTCACATGGATGAAGCCTCCGAAAGTGAGATAAGGCAATGAAAATAAAGTCTACAGTATAACTTGAAGGTGGCGCTACAAACAAGAAGCCAGGCCGCACACAGCGCCAGTCACGGAACGCTCCCTGTGAAAGGTCCTCAGACGCATCACGGCAATTCCAGACCCCACACTACACCAGGGCACGACGCTGTCCCTGCGAGAGGTTGTCAGATGTATCACGGTGGGTGAGTCCTTCACTCTAGAGAGGAGCAACCAAGAAGGCAGCTGCTCTAGCCGTGCACCCACGCGTTCACTAATGCACAAGTATCCACCATGTCTTTGATGCCCACGGCACTAGGGATGCAGTGGTATGTAACCTAGACGGCTTCGTGGTACTTACTGTCACACAAACAAGGAGGAGAAACTCACACGTAAGAAGATTTCAAATAGAAGCTTTCAAAAGAGCCTACACCGTGGGGTGCAGGGGTGCTGAAGGCAGAGGATGAAGATACACACCATTCAAACGGAGTGGTCTCAGAGGGCCCCTCCCTGGAGGTGCTGGCTGAATAACCAGCAGGAGCAAGTGTTGCAGAGACCTAGCAGCTAAAACTCAGGCCCAGAAACAGAGTGCGAAGGCAGTGGGTTTGGAAAAGATGGGTGGAGAATGGAACAGGGGTGGCAGAGGGGAACAAGCTGTAGGGCAAATGACAGCCCTGAAAAGCAGGGAAAGGCCAGGTCAGGGAGGCCAAGCCAGGAGTCTGGCTGCCATTCATTGCAAGGCTGGTTTAAGGACAGGGACAGCAGGTCTGTTTACACTACTAGTCTCATGGGTCCCCAGTTGAGCCTGCCTACCCACGTCACTGACTCAGCCCAGCAGCTCACCTCACCACACCATCGGCCTCTGCCCCTAGAAGCAGAGGCAGCCAGCACCAGCTCCAGGGCCCTTCAGTAAAGACAGGCAAAGGGGAAGCAGGAGCTGGCCTGTCCCACACGCCAACTTACCCACTCGTGATGTCGTCTGCACGGATGTTCTTGCTCAGGACATCGCCGTCACTCATGTAGCCGGGGGCGTCCATGCCGATCCCTTCTAGGTCTACGTCATCTCCTGCCTTGTCCGAGACGTCCACATGACAGACACTGCTGCCCCTGGAAGCCAGCTGCCTTCGCAGGGGGGCAGAGTACACATAGCGGCCTGCCTCAGCGCTGATGAAGCGGCTGGCATTGGCTCGAGGTGGGTACCCATTGCCCATCGAGGGGGCGTCTCCTGCCTGCAGCCGAGGGCTGGACTGGCCGAGTCTCCAGGACAGAGGAGTGGGTCTTCCCGTGAGGCTGAGGATGCTGCGGCCACTTATCTCTGTGGTGACATTGGTGTCAAATGTGGTTTCCAATGTACTATAAACATAAAACCAGCTGCAGTTAGACCCTGACGGGCCTTGTCTCCTCTGCAGGTTAGATGTTATTTTTCAGTATTATTTACATAGTAAGATAAAACAGCAGGCACCATATACCAACCACTTGGTATAGTTCCTTCATTAAAAATGAAGTGACTCATCTTTCTGCACGTTCTGAGATGCCTACCAGGGACTTTTTGCTTTAAAATGTGGCATAAGATTCTCTTCATCGGCTCTTTAATTAGACACAAACTGTAGAGCCTAGAAAATGGTGATCTTTCCAGTTCTGGAAAGAAAACAGCAAACGCTGAACTGGTAAAGATGGGACAGCAGCTTTCTGATCACTGAACGAATGCTGCATGGCCACTCTCCTCAAAGGGAGGCTGCACCAGCCTGTCCCGGCATTCCTAAAACCACCTTTCGCATCGTCCTTTCCCTCCCCAACTGAAGTACCAGATTAAGGTGGAAAGAGATCCCTGCCTTTCCATAGAAAGTCACAGGACCTGGAATCCTTGTCCTTCAAAGGCCTGAAGTAGGAGAACACCACCACTAAACTGGGTGTTATGGGCTGTTTTTGTCCCACTCCCCCACCTGCACTCCTGTAACTGACCTCACTTTCCACAGCGTGGACCCTGCAGTCGTACTGAAGTCAGAGTCAACCATGATTAAGCCCGATCTGTCAAGACTGGTGGTTCAATCTGGTGGTTAATATTTATTGTCAACTTGATAGGATCTCGAGTCACCTAAGAAATAAACCTCTGGGCTTGTCTATGAGGGAGTTTCTAGATTGGGTTAACTGAGGTGCGAAGACCCACCCTGAATGTGGGTGACGTTGCTCCATGGGCAGGGATCCCGAACTAGGCAAAAAGGAGAAAGTGAGCTGAGCACTGGCACTCTCTCAGCTTCCCAACTGTGGACCCAGTGTGACAGCCGCCTCCCCTTTTCCGCTGTGATGGACTGTATCCCCTCAAACTGTGACCTGAAATAATCCTTTCTTCCTCAAGTTACTTTCATTAGGTGTTCTGTCACAGCAACAAAAAGTCACTAATACAGGGGGAAGCCTGTGTCTCCTCCTTTTATACATTTACCAAACAAACTGAAATTGGAGACTCGAATGAGATGCCTTGGGAGCTCTGCAGGCATAGCCAGGCCCTGGCTTTGAGTTTCAAAGCCAAACACAAACTGTAAGACCTCATTCTGCCGAAATCACAGAAGACAGGCCAGCACCACATCCTCTTTAACTGAACAGTGAAAACAATCCAATAGATGTTGCCAATGTAACCCGAGGTTCCTTCCAACAAAATCATAGCTTAAACGTAGCGAAGTTTTGATAAGTATGTCCTCAGTCTTCATACACGTGCATGACCAAGGACATTAGAGTCTTGTATATCAGAATTCCTGGTAGGAATTCAAGTCACTCAGTCTGTCACAGGTCAAGCACAGTTCACCTGCTCCATCCAACAGCACAATGGAGTTTTGAAAAATGCAAGTAAAGTGAAATTTAAACAGAACCGTGGGTAATTTCTGTGGCAGGAACTTAGTAAGCTTCCGCTTTGGGGAGGGACTGGTCTACATTAATTTTCACCCCTTTGCTTTTCTTCCACATGCTATTGCACACGCTTTGTGCATTCTAACACATCTGGGGACAAGGTTATTTATTCCACTCTTAACCAAATCACTTTGTGAGTGGCATAGCACACACGACAGAGTCTCCGAGGGAAGTTCCCGCTAGAAGACTCAGCAAGTACTCCACTTCCCCATACCTGTGTGTAACCTGAGTTCCCCGTAAACTGGACATGGTCTCCTCCAAATTCTGCCGTAAGTCAGCAATGTTCTTCACGGTTCGCAGCCTGCGAGCCTCGGGGTCTTCACCTGGACAGACAAGGGTTCAGATCAGTTCACTCTGCTAGATCATGAGGTCCAGGAGAGCAGCAAACACGTCTGGGACTGCAATGCATGCATGCATGGACGGATGGATAGACACATGTATGCATGTCTGTCTGGATGTATAACTGCATGGACGAATGGATGGAAGGCTGAATGGATGCATGGGTAGATACATGGATAGATGGATGGACAGACACATGGATGCATGAATGCGCGGATGGATCCCAAATAGTTTAAATCAAAGACATTCTTCTGCGGTTCCTTCTGAAGCAGGGAGGGGAGGTGCAGCTGTGAGAGGGGCCCAATGCCCAGCTGGAAACACAAATCTACTTTCACATCATCACCAATGAAGACATGCAGGTCAGACCTGAGCCATGTCTCCAGGGTCAATTTACACCCATGAGAAAATGTGTGTGCTCCTTATGTTTAACCTCCTGGCAATATGTGCACCTTACAAAGATACCCACACTTGTTTACCACTGGTGATTTACAGAGGGCGGTTCCCCTTCCCCCTAGCTAGACGTACTGTCATCCCAATTCCAGCTCTGCTGTTGACTGGCTGGGTGGTCACTTGTGGGGAAGGGGTTGGTCTTCCCCGCCCTTCTAGTTCCGTGTCTCTAAAACAAGCACGGCCACAGCACCAGCTTCCACACAGTTGTGCAGAAAACTTAAGCCTGGAGGACTCTGCACAGTGCCCATCACAAGCCCTGAACTCATGCCAGCTGGTGCTGCAGCACTGGGAAGCAGCCTAACTTCTGTGGGGAAGGACATAGCTTGCCATCCTGTGCTGTGCAGAACTTGCACTGGTTCCAATGTATATGAGCACCATGCCTCTCTTGCGGGCTAGGAAGTGTGTGCCTCTCAGCATAGCCATGTTCCTGCTTTCCAGCTACTCTCTTTCATTTGGCCTCACAAGAGAAGAAGAAGGGAAATCACCACAGTAATGATGAAAGAAATAATGGGGCTGGAGAGATGGCTCAGCAGTCAAGAGCACTGGCTGCTCCATTCCCAGTACCCACATGATGGCTAGCAACAGTTCCAGGGGATCTGACGCCCTCTTCTGTCCTCTGAAGGCACTGCATGGCATAGGTGCACTTACATACACACAGGCAAAACACATACATAAAGATAAAAAGTTTTAAATTCTTCTAAAAAAAATGAAATATTTTCCTCCTCAGTAATTTCAAAGAGGACTGTGAAGTTAAAAAAAAAAAAATCACAACCAAAGGCCTTTAAATGCCTGTGACTGTTTTCAGGGATGAGCGATATTTTAAGAGGACTATGCCTAAAGAAAATAGAATACATGACAATGTGATTTACATCAGATGCAGAGTAGAGCTTTCAACCACTGCCTTAATGGGGCAAAAGGCATCTGAGAAATGTCATAAAATCGAACTTCTGAGATGGATTAACAAGCTCCTTGGCTTGTTCTTGGTGAGGCAGTGCCTGGAATGAGTGTGTGGTAGGGAGTAATGACAGCCATGTGATTTTTATAAATAAATTTACCAGGGCAAACTGTCTAATCTTGAAAGTGTGGATGTTTTCAACTTCCTACTCCCTTTAATCCAGGGAAAACGGGAAGGTATTTTTCTCTTATCTGAACTATGCTCGAACTTGAATTTCCCACCCGAGTCTCTTTAAAAGTATGTTTCATTCATTGTTTTTATTTTATGTGTATGAGTATATTGCCTGCATGTGTGTAATTGCACCCGTGTCGTGTAATACCCACAGAGGTCAGAAAAGGGTGTTGGATTCCTTGGGAAACGGAGTTGCAGAGGGTTGTTAGCCACCATGTGGGTGCCGGGAATCAAACCTGGGTCCTCTGCAAGAGCAGCCAATGTTTTTAACTTTGGAGCATCTCTCTATGCACCACCCAGTGTCTTTAAAGCATATACATGTATACACACATACATGCATACATACATACATACATACATACATACATACATATATACATGTGTAAGAGAGAAACCTTGAACTCCTCTCTGCCTGCCTCCACCTCCCAAGAACTGGGATTACAGGCACATACCACTACTCAAGTTTGGATGCTGCCAACCTGCTATAAAATGAGCAATGAAGGAAGCTGGAATGCTTACTTGGAAGAGGGAGGCTCAGAGGACATGCTGTGACATGGGGACAGGGGAGAGGATGGAAACTCCCTGTGGGCTGCAGGAGCCTGGGTCCTGGCCAGACACTTGGAAGGAGGTGTACGAATAAACAGCATCGTCTGCCAAAGCCGACAACAGAAAACAAAGGAGGGCTCGCTCAGACAGGACCGCCTGTGTCACAAGCAATGTTCACGCAGGGCTGGAAAGGGACCTGCACGGCTACAGAAAAGGGTCACAGAGCAGCTCAGAGGCCGGAGCGGGAGCTTCTGGCTCTACAGTCCAAGATGTGTTCCTTAACTACGATGAATCAGTGTTTATGACACTGGCCGTATGACGGTTTCCTTCTGGATCCACTGATGGGCCCAGGACCTGTCTAGAATAGCACAGAGCCCCACATTTGGGATTGATTTCAAGTTTTCTCTTGGGTGTATAGCTCCCTCGAACATGGTCCCTCATCACAGAGGACCCTCTGATCTGAATCAGGAAGGGGGAAAGGAAGCCACTGGCCAAACGGTCTCATAAATGCCCGTTTGTCACAGGCGATTTTCCACAGTCATTTCAAGGGACGGGCAGTGGGTGAGTTAAGTTCAGCCTTTTGCTACACACTGTTTCCACGACACAATTTATCCAAGAGTCCCATGTGTAGTCTCTACTGTTTGGATGTAAAGATGAGTCACCTGACTGCAGGGATCTGCACTGGAAAACACCAGCACGGTCTACCACAGAGTACGGAATCTGGCATACCTGGAGGCACAGCCCATGGCCTGAGCATGCTGGCAGCACATCAGGCTTCCTCAACTCACACTGGTACAGTCCTAGGACACGGGTGATGTGGGATGAAAAGCAAAGTGAGTAACCGCTTACAGGCTGCCTCTGCCCCCTGAACGCTAACTAAGATCTCCAGGGCTGCCTGGCTGCTGCTTGGCTTCACAGATGTGGGTCCTGCTGAGCCTCGGTACCTGACAGGAGCCGCGCGCCTCCATGGTGCATATGCAGATGCTGCCTGGCTCTTCAGATGAAGTATAGACAACAGGACCTGGAATGCGTGTGGACACCTGAGCAGCACCTGCACACGCCCTCCTCACATCTAGTCCTTCCCTGTGCTAGCCATGTTCGAGGGAGCTATGCACCCAAGAGAAAACTTGAAATCAATCCCAAATGTGGGGCTCTGTGCTATTCTAGACAGGCCCTGGGCCCATCAGTGGAACCAGAAGGAAACCGTCACATCACTGACAGCCTCTGAGAGGAGCTGCTGCTCTATGGCTCAATCACACGGTGGCAGACAAGTTCCAGAACTGCCTTCAGGCTATCAAAATGGTGCAGGCATGGGTATTTAGTCTAATAAATGAATTTTGAACATGTATTCAATTTTATTTATTTTTATTTTATGTGTATGAGTGTATTGCCTGCATGTGTGTAAGTACATCATGTCATGCAATGCCTGCTGAAGGTCAGAATAGGGTGTTAGATTCCCTGGAACTGGAGTTATGGACAATTGTTAGCCGTCCTGTGGGTGCTGGGAATCGAACATGGGTCCTCTGTTAAGAGCAGCCAGTGCTCTTAACCACTAAACCATCTCTCCAGGGCCCTGAATTCAATTTTTAAACCAGGTTTTGGAGTGGTGAGACAAGGGCCTGGGTCAGTGGTTAAGAGCACTGGCTGCTCTCACAGTGGACTCAGGTTTGGTTCCTCAGCACCCACACGGAGGCTAGACAACCATCCTTAACTCCAAGTGCAGGGGATTAGATGCCCTCTTCTGGTCTTGCATGCATGTGGAGCACTTACATACATGCAGACAAAACACCCATATCCATAAAATAAAAATCGTTTTAAAGCAAGACAGGAGATAAGTAAAAGCTGCCGCCGAGTGTGTGGTCTACCACCCACTAGCCATGATGAGGTGCTGGAGCTTAGGACACAGCTGTGGGGGACCCTCCAGGGGGACAGACAAGGTGGTGGCTTGGGACACACTGTGCTAAGCATCCTAGTTCAGGGCTGGGGAAGTGGCTCAGTTGGTAGAGCGCTTCTGTCCCAGCACCACATAAACCACTCATAGAGGTGCATATCTGTAATCCCAACATCTGTGAGATAGAGGCAGGAGGATCAAATCTCAAGGTCATCTTCAGCTACATAGTAAGTTAGAGGTCAGTTTGGACTACATGAGACTCTGTCTTAAAAAAATAAAAGGATCCTAATTCATAGGTGGGCTAGTCGGGGAGCTCATTGGTAGGGCAGGTGTTTGGCTCACACAAAAGGAATGAGGATTCTAATCCAGCTGTGATTTTCTTCTATACCCTAAGAATACAACAACATGGGGAGACTAGAGAGATGGCTTAGCAGTTAGGAGCACTGGCTGTTCTTGCAGAGGATCCTAGTTCAGTTCCCAGCACCCACACGGCAGCTAAAAATCATCCATAACTCCAGTTCCCGGGGTTTCAATGCCCTCTGCAGGCCTTGCAAACATGTAGTGCATTGACGATATACATACAGGCAGAACATAACATTTTTTAAAAATTAAAAAAAAAGAATGTAGCATGGCAGGGTGATTGGCTCAGTGGGCAAAGCACTTGTTCCCCAGGTGTAGGAAGTGGAGTTCAGACCCCAAGACCCACATAAAAGCCAGGCAGGAGCAGCGGACTCCTGTAATCCAGCATTTGGGGGCAGCAACAGGGGATTCCCCAGGACAAGCTGATGCGCTAACTGAACTAGCTGGAACTGGAGCACTCTGGAATCAGCCAGAGACCCTGCCACAGCTGGGTGTGGTTGTGCACACTTTTAATCCCAGCACTCAGGAGGCAGAGACAGCTGGATCTTTGTGAGTTCCCAGTCAGTCTGGTCTCCATAGTGAGTTCCAGGCCAACCAGGGTTACACAGTGAGATCCTGTCTCAAAAAAGAGAAAGAGAAAGAGAAAAAGAAATGCAGAGCATCAGCCTCAATAATTAAAGTGCAGAAAGATCAAAAAAGACACCCAACATTAACTTCAGGCCTCTACACAGGTGTATTCAAACACACATGCATACACGCACACCACACCACACACACAAATGTAACATCAAAGAATGTTAACAAAGAATGTTACAGGGGGCTGGAGAGATGGCTAAGCAGTTAAGAACACTGGTTGTTCTTGCAGAAGACTTGAGTTCGAATCCTAGCACCCACATGTGTGTAACTCCAGTCCCAGGGGATCTGACAGCCTCTTCTGACCTCCAAGGGCATTGCACGACATGGCTGTACTTACCTACATGCAGGCAATACACACATACACATAAAATAAAAATAATAAAAAATACTTAAAAAAGAATGTTACAATATGCAACATTTGTTGCCTTTTATCTGTGAAATTATTTGTATGATGATTGAATGGTATGTTTTTCTGTATTTATGTGGCATGTGTGTGCGTGCACACATGCAGGTGCATGTAGAGGTTAGAGGTCATGAGAGGTGTCTTCCTCAATTGCTTTCTACTTATTAGGTCTTTTTGAGACAAGGTCTCTCTGTAGCCCCAGCTGACCCAGAACTACGTAGGCCAGGTTGACCTTGAACTCCCAGAGATCCGTCTGCCTCTGCCTCCCATGTGCTGGGATCTCCGTGAGTTCAAGGCCAGCCTGGTCTACATAGTGAGTTCCAGGACAGCTGGGGCTACAGGGAGACCCTGTCTCAAAAAGACAAAAAATAAAAATTAAATATAACTTAGGGACTTTTTTTGTGTGTTTTTTGGTTGAAAAAAAAAAAGTTGTAATCTTCTTTCCAATTAATGGCAAATGTTAAGAACCTATTTTCAGTCAGAGTGTCCAAAGAAATGAAATCAATATTCTAGAGTTCCAAATTTTGTTGAAAGGCAAAGGTAAACAAGATGATTCAAAGTTAAGTTTTAGGTAGTCCATCCAGGGCCCCTAAATGAACGAAATTAAATTTTTCTTAAGCATAAGACCTAGCAGCAGATAAGAGATTTGCTCCTATTTCTGAGGAGGAATGAAGAGGTTGTGAGAAAAACAGGAGGAAAGAGAAAAAATTAGCAAATAACACAAGAAAGTTTGTTGAACTAGAGAGATGGCTCAGTGGTAAGAGCGCTTAACCCAGAGAGGACCTGGGTTCAGTTCTCAGCACCCATATTATAGCTAACAATCATCCTAACTCCAGTTCCAGGGGCTCTGATACCCTCTTCTGCCCTCCATGGGCACTGTTGCACAAACATGCAAGCAAAATACTTACACACGTACAATAAGAACAAGTCAGTAAGAAGGTAGGTTTGCTGAGCCGAGTCCCTGCAGCAGTGGCCCTGCATTGCTGCAGCTGCCGGCAAGAGGGCCTTTGTCAGCAGCAGTCACACAATCGAGGCTCACACTCACCTGTGAGTTCCTCCAGAGCAGGCTGTGCACTCTTGGCGTAGTGACTGGGCTCCATGCTCACACCCGCTGAGCTGGACTCAGCAGTGACAGTCCCTTCGGTGTCTGTCTGGGACCTTCACACAAAAAAGCAGAGTCATTGGGATCTGCCACCACCTCTGGACCACCGTGGCCTCACCAGGGCCTTCTGAGCAGTGTTGGAGCACAGCCTGGCCTGCAGACTGACACGACACAATTCAATAGCCACAGGCCGAGAGTGGCTGCCCTGGTGGAGTGTCTGCCATCTCTCACTGGGAACCGCTTTCCCCAGTCAGGTCTAGTTATACACATGCTGGAGGGTGCTAGGTGGTTTAGATAATCAACCTGATGCCAGGAAGCAACTGGTAGGTAACCACAGTGCCAGCAAGTCAAACACACAGATGACTCCACTGATGGGTCCTCTCTCCCCACAACACACCTGAAATAGCTCACTCTGAAAAGGTGACTGTGAACAGGTGGGAATGGATGCCAAGCAATGGTGTCTCCCTTCTAGGATTCTGATTCACAGCTCAGATCCTCTGACATGAAAGGTCTCATTGATCATCATTTCAACACTCAGCCCAAGCTTGTACTTCCCCAAACTCCCCTCCTTGCCCTTATTTGTCAAGCAAAGTGAAGCAATACTGTATCCAAGGTTCTCTTGTCCACCTGCTCAGGCTCACTCAGACCCTGCATGTGACATTAATTCAATTGCATCTCCAACTGATCCAGCTAGATTTCACTACCTAGGAAAAAAATGCTTTTTCCCTCCCCAGTCTCCTTTTTTGGTATTGGGAATTGAATCCAGTGCCTTACGCATGCTTAGCATGTGCTCTGACAAGGAGCTCTATCCCCAACCCCAGGAATACTGATATATCATGGGATATAAACTGATGAACTTCAAAGCACCCTTCCTACGCCTTTATAATTCTTCCGTCCTATGCCTCCCAGTGAAGCCACCTCTTCCCAGGAACTGTAACCACTCCTTTTGAAGGCCTATCATAATTGCAACATTCTTGTCCAGCCCCCAGAGTTGCAAGCCCTCTTCATCTCTCCTTAGGACTTAAATGCCCTGAAAACAGGAACCCTGCCTCTATCCCAGAGGGTGTCAAAAAAAGCCAGGTGTACAATCAGTCTGCAGATGTAGTCAATTGTTCCCATAGTATTTTAAAAAATTAAATGTGTTCACCATTTAAAATTTGGGACATTTGGGGGTTAAAAAGATGGCTCAGAGGTTTAGAGTGCTTATTACTCTTACAGAGGACCCACGTTTGATTCCTAGCACCCAGAGGAAGTGATTCACAACTGCCTTCAGGGGATCTGATGCCTCAGACCTTCCTTCACACGCACATTACTGTCCCCCCCCCAATTAAAGATAATAAAAATAAATCCTTAAACTTTGGGAGATTTCACAAGACGCTACCTGGATTTCTGCCTTCCTCCAGTTTTTTTGTTTTGTTTTGTTTTTGTTTTTTTAAAATATGTTTTATTATTTTTATTTTATGTGTATGAGTAAGTATTGCCTGCATGTATGTGAGTGCACCTGTGTCGTGCAGTGCTGTGGAGGTCAAAAGAGGGCTTCGGATTTCCCTGGAACTGGAGTTATGGACGGTTCGTAGCCGCCACGTGGGTGCTGAGAATCGAATTGGGGCCTCTGCAAGAGCAGTCAGTGCTCTCAACCGCAGAGCCAGCTCTCCAGCCCCCGTTTATTTCTTGTTTGTTTAAAGAAATCCAGACAGAGCTAAGAGCTCAAGCTCTCCAGGAGCCAAGCACTGGCTGCGCCCTCTAGAGGGGCACGCTTGTGTTGCAGTCTGCGATTTCATAGGCTTTCTCGAACTGTGTATTTGAACCGCACCTGCCATCAAGCCACACAATGCCAACAAATCCTTCCAGAAACACCTCAGCTCAGACTCAAGACTATTGAAAGTTATAAATTTTAGTGTTCTTTTTTTACTGCACCTGTAAAGTTTTCTGCTCTTACAGAAACATAATGGTTTAATTCTAGAAAATAAAGACAATATTTTCTTACTGCTGTTCTTCAGCATGTAATTATCGAGTATCTTTGGATTGCATTATATTAGAATGTGTGATTTAAAACTTGTTATTTGAGGAGCTGGAGAGACAGCTCAGCAGTTAAGAGCACTGGCTACTCTTACAGAGGATCCAAGTTTGGTTCCCAGCACCCACATGGTGGCTAACAACCACCTGTGATTCCAATTCCAGGGAATCCAACACCCTCTTCTGATCTTTGTGCACATGATGCACTTGTATACATACAGGAAAAACATTCATACACATAAAATAAAAATAATTTTTAAAATTATTTTTAAAATAATAAACTATTTTAAAATAATAGTGAGTTCTAGGCCAG
>NW_008328488.1:656256-687856 GCF_000622305.1 Nannospalax galili
TTTCTGAAAAGGCCCTACACACGCTTCTGCCCTTTTGTGTTACGAATTTATGTGAAGCAGCATTCTTAGCACTGATGATTACAAAATAAAAATATCACCCAACTTTGAGAAATGTTGAAGGTGTTTTGTTTCCTACAATACCAAATAATAGGTAAAGATTGAATTTAAAATTTTTTCACTATATGCAGATTTGCTTTTGTCTTTAATTAGTGGTAAAATTATATGTATACCAAAGAATTTCTCTGTTTTCTGTACAGTACTGGGGATTGAACTCATGGCCACACCCATTCCAGCAAATGTTCTGTAGCTCAGCCATATTCCCAACCCTTTAAAGAATTGTTTTAAATCAAATTTTTTTTATGATTTATCATTAGCAAATGTTTTATTTGGATACCTAATTTACATATCTATATACCTGGGGTCATGTAAAAATTACCTGGGTGAAAGGGATCACGAGTGGAAAAAGTTTAAGAAGCCCTGGGGCTGGAGAGATGGATCATTGGTTAAGAGCACTAGCTGCTCTTGCAGAAAACCTGGGTTTGATTCCCAGCACCCACAGGGTGGCTAACAGTCGTTCATAACTCCAGTTCCAGGGGATCTGACGCCCTCTTCAGACCTCTGAGGGCCCTGTACCTACCTAGAGACACAGGTGCACCTACCTAGAGACAGGCAATACACTCATACACATAAAATTAGTAAATAAAATATTTTAAAAGAAACCCTGATTTAAAGAGTAGGACAGCACAGTCCCTGTAGATGGACAGGCTTGGGTTTAAACACAGGTTCTTGTCACAAGCTAGTGCAAGCAGCTGGGTAAGATATAGGAGCTAAGACGTAGAAAGCCCTTAGCCAGATCTTTGCACACACTTGGTGCACAAGCAATTAGCTGTTCCTGAGGCCAGTGCCCAAGACCACGGCGGGTGACAGGACACAGGAGAGGGTGTGTACCCCAGTTCCTGTCCAGGTTTTTCCTTCCCAGCCTCTCTTCCCTGACTCCTCTAAAGAGGACTTTACGCCGTGTGAGCACACACCGGAGTGGAACTTGACCATCTGCGAAGTTCCCTTCCTCCTGCCCCTCACACACCCATCATAGTCTTTCTTCCCATAGAAAAGCTTGAGATTATAACAATAATCAAAGTGGATGCTTTACAATCTGTCAAGTGATCGCAGTCAAAATAGGGAAAGAATGGGGTTGAAGGTGATCTGAGACTCATACATTTTAATTTTGCTAATCAGGAACCTGTCAAGTAGCTTGAATGTACATTATCTTGTCACTGAAAGCTGCTGGGATTGGGACAGTCTCACAGGAGCTATTCAGTCACTTCCGTAGTTCAGAGAACAATTCTATGAGAAGCCGTGCAGGCAGGGAGACACGCCAGGCCACTATCAAAACCCTGGCACTCTTCTCAGAACCATTAGCAGAGCTGATGATGGACCAACTGGAACGGCAGCCCTCACTGAAGAGGAAGTGTGCAGGAGGGAAGAGGGGAGCCTGGAGGAGGGGGAGCCTGGAGGAGGGGGAGCCTGGAGGAGGGGGAGCCTGGTATCCCCTTACTGCGTGGCTGGTGGCTGGTTTTCCCCTGCCATGGCTAGAGATAGAATGTTAAGAGCTCACAGGAACACAGCTCAGGCAGGCAGGGAGGGAACATGTCATACACACAGGAAACTAAGTATGGGTATGAATCTATGTACTCAGGCATGCATGTGAAAATACATTTGCCTTTGACACATGAATATGGACTTGTGCCCATACTTGGCATGTGACTGCGGGCATTTAAGTGCATCATGCGTGTGCAGTTATATACATGTATTATTGAGGGAGAACTGTAAACTAAGTGGGTAGAATTTGACATCTGATCGTTTCCTATGCACAGGTAGTAAGTGCCTTCCGGCTGTGCAGTGTGGCAGAGTACACCACCCATCTCCAGCACAGGGCCAGGGTAAGTCTGTATGCCACACACCTCAGCTCCCTTCTAGGTACTGCGGGGGCTTTTATGGATCTGAAGGGTCGGTCAGTCAGGAGGCTGGCCCAGCACAGGCGTGTGGCTCAGGCTGAGCAGAGGGGCTCTGCTGTCAGAGCCGGGAGGAGCAACCAGCACCTGGTTCCACATGGCCCTAGGGATGTGCTATCAGAGGGCCGGCCGGGGGGCCAGGGAAGGGACAGTGGCTTATCAGTACAGCACTCCTTGCTCTAGAGCTGGCCCTTCCCTATCACACTGGTCTCCTTACTCTTCTCCCCCGTTCCTCTCCTTCAGAAAGCCCCAGCAGGTAGTCTGGGCTGTGAGAGCCGAAAGTTCAAGGCCAGTGCTGCCAAAAAAAATCCCGACTACTTCGCAGGGAGCTTGACCTTTACTTAAGCACATCTACCATGGGTTACAGCTTATGCCGGGTGACACCATACCAGCCACCTTGCATGTTCAGGCCTGAATTCACATTCCTGCTACTTCCAAAATGCCCTGGTCCCCACAGACATGTGGGGAGGCCTGCTCATGCCGAGGTCAGCTCCTAGGCCTTCCCCTTCAGGGTTCTCTGAGCTTTCGATCACGGTACTGGGATTGAAGACTCTAGGTGGAACCACGTGTTGCTCTGGCTATCGGTTCCTCGGTTCCTATGTCCCTGGACCCTGCACTGGCAGACACATCCAGGCACTCTACCAGGGTGAGGGGTGACAGGTGCCGCCTACCTGTACAGGAAAGGAGCAACCGTGGCAGTGTTGGGATGGCTGTATTGCTGCTGGGGCTGAGGTAGCTGAACACTGACGGTATGGCTTCCAGTGGTCTGGGTGGTCCCGACGGAGCCGCTGACGGTCTGGCTGCTGATGCTGTGGTTCAGAGTGGTCCCCGCCGGGCCTTTTCCCTCCGAGGACGCCAAGCTGGAGGAGGGGCTGGAATGCCTGCTGTCCACTGGGGGCTTCTGCGGGGCGATCCCCGAGCTCGGCTTCCCGCTCCGGCTCCGTTCCCCTTCCTTGGGAGCGGCGGGGGCACTTGGGGACTTGCCCGGCACACTCTTCATCCCTGGTTTTGGTATCCCACTGTGGGAAGGGGCCGTGGCCTCCTTCTTGGCACTGCTGAGCTTCCCCCCTTTGGGGATGAAGCTGGCGATCTTGGAGGACTTTTTTGGCATCTCGGTCACGGCCACCGCGCTGAGCTCTTCCTGCGCCTCGTCCTTGAGGTCGGGCCTCTCGGCCACCGAGACTCTCTTGGCGAGGCCCTTGTCCTTGTCCCGCTGGTGCTTCTCCTTCTCGCTGCCCTTGGGGGAGCTCTTCTTGTTGGTCAGTGCCCTGCTGAAGGTGCGCTGGGCGATGCCCTTGAGTGCAATCTTGGGGCTGCTGGACGCGGGGCCCGGGGTGCAGAGCGCGCGGCCGCTGGCCTCCAGCTCCTCGGTCTCCTCGAAGCTCGGCAGGATCTCCAGCCGCTCGCAGCTGGCGTCCCGGGACGCAGAGCCCTCCCCTGCCTTGGAGCCCCCTTTGCTGTTGAAAAGTTTGAGCTTTTCCAGCATGGACTTCTGACTGTTGGGAGGCGGCTTCATGGCTTCAGGCGCGGGCCTGGGGGCGTCGGGCGCAGCGGCCTTGACCGACAGCATGGACGACGTGGCGCTGTGCTTCACGCTGAGCGACTTGCTGCGCCAGGGCTTGGAGGCCGAGCCGGGCTGGGGGATGGCTGAAGAGGGGCAGCTAGCAGGGACGCCGGGGCTGTTCTCCAAGAAGGCAGGTGCAGTTTCGCTCATTCCTGGGTTGGAGGCGGCTGAGGCTGTCGATGGCTCTGCAGAGACAGGGAAAGGACAGAGTCCTGAATCCTACCTGCTGATCTGCACGGGAGAGGCGGACTGTTCAACCGCTGGCTACCGAGTCAGTCATCCCCACCCAAATGCCCCGCGGCTCCATTACTGGAGGCGTGGATTATCTGTAGTTAAAATTCAAACCCAGCACATCCTCCTGTTCTCCACCATGCACACTTCGCACCGCCCCTCCCCCAACCCCACCAGCTTGGTTGTGTCTGCAAACACACGCCAAACTTCTTAAAACATGATTTATTTTTATTTTATGTGTATGAAGGTTTGGTTTGCATGAATGTAGGTGCACCTGTGCCATGTTATGCCCATGAGGACTGGAAGAAGGCATTGGTATTTCTGGAACTGGAATTACAGACAGTTGTCCAGCTACCATGTGGGTGCTAAGAACTAAATCCAGATCCTCTGCAAGAGCAGCCAGTGTTCTTAACTGCTGAGTCATCTCTCCAGCCCCTCACATACCAATCTTAACAGTAACACGCATGGCATAATTAAAAATTCATATCTAGCCAGGTATGGTGGTGCACACCTTTAATCCCAGCATGCTGGAGGCAGAGGCAGGTGGATCTTCTTGAGACTGAGGGCAGCCTGGTCTACATAGTGAATTCCAGGTCACTTGGGACTACAGGAAAATCCTACCTCAAAAAGAAAATGCAAATTTATGGAGAAGCATACAAAATCTTGTACCACCACCCACCACTACTGTGGTGTGCCAGAAGTGTAGGAAATAACACTACTTTAAATTATTTAATCCAGAATTCAGTTTATGCACAAGAATCAAGAAACAGCCAACTTTTAGGGAAACAATGTAGCAGACATTAAAATAAAGTAGGCCAATAAATAAAGGAATAAGTAAACAAAAATAGAAAAGGAGGTGAAACGAAGAGGAGTTTTTAATGAAGGAATAGCTACCCACAAAATTTGCCATGTCCTATCAAAACACGTAAGCTTGTCCTGTGTCGGCACTTTCGTAGACATAAACACGATCCAGACTGGATCTTCTTTACAAAGACCTTCTTTTGTCTAAGAACATAATCTGTGCATATATATGGCTTTCTTAAGGCAAGAAAACACAGGTTATCTGAAAGTCAAGGCTTCCCCTTTGGCTCAGCATGTTTCCCTGCCCAAAGTCTTTTCTCACAAATGCCTCAAGATATTTCTAGACAAGCGCCAAGACTATTCTGGGAAGCGCAGGCTCCCCACGGCTCTGCTCCTCACCGAGGTGGTCAGGCGTCACAGCCTGGAACTGCAGCCCCTTCAGGCAGTGGCACTGAGAAGATACAGCAGTGACTTCAAGTACCCACTGATGCTGGACAAAGTGGCCAGAAAACAGAGGAATCACACTGTACTGAGCCGCCCCCCCAAAGCCCAGCCCCATCAGCCCCCTATGAGGGACTCTGTATCCCCAAAGTCACAGTAAATAGGACTTACCTAGCAGCGTCCACTTGCTCCCACAAGGATTCCCTAGGAGAAACTCTGCAAAGTGAGAGGCTGCCTTTCCAATTGTCACAAGTGTTTTCGGTTAAACTGCTCATGTTTCTAATTAACTTCTGTCATCCGCAACTACTCCTGTGCCCAGAAGCCTGGCAGGATTAACGGTTGCTTCCTCGGGGGCGTGCTTTCTCTCTCTTTTTTTTCTTCCTAATACCTATGTTCCGCTGCTCTCCAGCAACAGAGTAAACTGTGTATAGAGCGGCTTTTGATGATTTAAAAGTCAACGGCTGCAGGGGCTGAGGCCGGGTGAAGGCAGCCCTGTGTGGGGTGCAAGCCACTGGGAGCCAGGCAGCCTGGAACTGGCTCCTTCAGCTCGCAGCTGCGTGGGGAAGCCACAGCTCTGGGTGATCTAAAGCAGACCTCCCAATGTTTTAAAATACATCCATCTTCCTCACTTACCAGGGGTTTGGGTTGGGAGGGTAGAGTGCTGCATAACTCTCCCTACCAAAACTCAAGGGTGATGCTGGATCTTTTCCTGGGCAGAGCCAGAGACTGGCTTTCAAACTAGCTCTGGGAGCCCACCCAGGCCAACAGCCTGTCACAGGGTCTCCCCAGCTTGGTACTGTCTCCTAAGAGGGAAGGGGCACTCGTAGGGATCTGGAGGCACAAATCTCAGCATATTGTCAAATGGGGCTCTAGCTCTCATTGTACAAGAGGAAAGGAAGGCCAGGGAGGGCTGAAGAGGTCTTCGTCATCTGGCTAGAATGGGCAGATCCGGGATTTGAACCCAGATTTCCTGACACAAGGACTGTCAAGGGCAGCAACCTTCATTTTTTTTTTTTTTTTTTTTTTTTTAAAGGCAGGGTCTCACATATCCCAGGCTAGCCTTGAACTTGCTATGTAGCTGAGGATAACCTTGAACTTCTGATTCTCCAACCTCCACCTCCCAGTGTACATCACTCCTGGTTCACAAAGTGCTAGGGACTGAACCTGGGGCTTTGTGCATGCTAGGAAAGCTCTCCACCAATTAAGTGTCATTCCCAGCCCACCACCTCCTTTTTGAAGAATGCATGCAAACAGCAGTCACTTCCATCCCTACCGCATTCTTCTGGCACTGTCTCTCCTGGCTTATATGATGGTGACACCCATGGTGGGACCAGCCATGTACCACATCAGGAAGCAGCTGGACCACAGAATAAAGACCAACATTCCAAGGGACAACTTCCAGGAAAACTGCGTTTCCCTTTACCTAGGATCTTGTCAAGGGCCAAGTGAAACATATACCCATCAATCCATTCATCCATTTACTAACTCATTCCCCATCCATCCACCCACACCCATCCATTAACTCACATCCATCTATCCATCCATCCATCCACAGCCATCTACCCCAATTCATCCACTTACCTACTCATTCATTCATCTGTCTACCTACTCACACCCACCCATTCATCCTCTCACACACATCCATCCATCCATCCATCCACCCACCCACATCCATCCATTCGTCTATCTACCCACCAATCAATCCATCCACCCACATACCCACCCATCCACCCACTCCCATCCACCCCAATTCACCCACCCAGCTACTCATCCACTCGATGAGTTCATTGACACCAGCATTCACTTACTCATCAAGCACTTCACATGTGCTAGACGCTGTTCCAGATACTTGGGATTCATACACAACAGAACAAAGACTCTGCCTTTACAGACATTACATTTTAATGAAAAGAAACGGGTAACTATTAATAAATTATATCATTCAGAGGAAAATAAACGCTAAGAAAAGTAGATTTGGGGGTAGGTTGCAGTATTGTTCTTGTAGGAGCTGCAGGATTACATTGAGATACAGCTCTTTCCTAAAGCAGCTTTGGGCACAGCGCCCACCTGTACAAGGATCAGCCAGACATTGATGGGGACTCCTACGAGCATGCTCGGTAACTATTCTGACCAGAAGCATGCCTACGGGCCATTTCTATGCGTTTTCAACACTAACACTCGGCAGCTAGAAATTAACTTACAACTATGTGGCTAACAACTGACCCAGAAGGAAGTGTTCTGCCTCCTGCCCCCATCTGCCAGATTCACTGTGTCTCCTTCAGAAAAGGTGATGGGCCCAGGGATATTACACAGTCACTTCTTAGGCCATGACACAATAGCTCCCAGGAACTCTGTTGTGTCTTCCAAACCCCAGTTCAAATGCCTCTTCCCCTAACAAGCCACACTGCCTGGCTTTCCCTACTACGGCTTCCCAGGGACTCTGTCTGTTCTAGTTTGTTTCTCCATTGCTGTCACAAAACACTCTGACCACTACAAACTTGAGGAGGAAAGGGTTTGTCTTACATCTCCTGGGTCACAGTTCATCTGGAAGCCCAAGGTAGGAACCTGGAGGCAGGAGCTGGAGCACAGGCCATGGAGGAATGCTGCTTACTGGCTTGCTCCTCTGGCCCCTGGTCAACCTGCTTTCTTATACAACACAGGCCCACCTGCCCAGGGGGTGGCACTACCCACAGTGGGCTGGGCCCTCCCACATCACTCAACAATCAAGAAGATGCCCCTCAGACATGGCCACAGGCCAGTCCAATGGAGGAAATGCCCCAATTGAGGCTCCCTCCACCCAGGTGTGTCAAATTGACACTAAGGCGATCCAGCACACTGTCCAAACCTCCCTCAAGCAATGGCTTTGGAGAGCCACCTGCTGTGCAGCACGTGCGGGCACGCAGAACCGAACACGATACAAGTCAAGCCCTCTAGGAACTCTGCAGCCAGGGGTGCAGCAAATATCAAAACCAAGCACAGGGCACAGTGGAGTAGCAGAGGGACTGTAAGGAGAAGTGGATCTACCAATTCTTCCTGGAGTTTGGGAAGCCTTCCTGGAGGAGGTGACCCTTCAACTGCCATGTAGTAGTTCTGTTATGAACTGGTTAGCTACTCCTTTATTTAGTCTGATGTCCACTATGGCAGAAGCCCTCTTTTCTTCATGTAACTTTTCTTCGTGTTCCAAAGCCTATCCGAGTGCAGGAACAGCCAGTCAAGGGCTTCTGAAGGGCTTGCTTGGCAGATCTGGGGTTTATAGTTGTTTTTTTCTTGAGACAGGGTTTCCCTGTAGCCCCAGTTGGCCTGGAACTCACTATATAGACAAGGCTGGCCTCGATCTCATAGAGATCACCCTGCCTCTGCCTCCCAAATGGAATTAAAGGTGTGCACCACCATGCCCAGCTTATATTGGTTGGCAGATTACTAACCACAAATCACATTTTCAAGCCACATTTAAGGCAAAAGAAATGCAGGTTTTACCAGGAGTCACTAAACATTTTATTAAAATTTTCAAACCTGGGGTTGAGGAAATAGCTCAACAGGTAAAAATGCTTAATGCAAAATCCAGATGACTTGAGTTTGATCCTTAGAACCCTTATAGAGGTGGAAGGAGAGAACCAACCCCACCCGGTTGTCCTCTGACCTCCACATGCACAGTCACACAACAGTAATAAATAAAACAAAACAGCTTTCAAGCCTAAATTCATGCACTGGAGAGGGAGTTCAAAACTCAGAGTTGGCTTTTGGCCTGACTCCCTTGGTTATAAAACCTTGGGGACTTCTCGAAGCTCTTCATTACAGTGATGAAAGACATCTGCAGAGATGACTCTGGATTTGGTTTCTGATGTCTTCCAAGTAGGGTTAGAGGGACCAGGGTGTCTGTGGATGAGACAGTATGCACTCACATCACAGCCAGGTGACAGGCTTCAGGTCAGGAGTGGTTTCGATCAGGTTAACCATAACAGTTTCTGCCAGTATGAGGGTTTGAATGAATGACTTCAGGTCCAGCCTCAGACCTTGCAGGGTTCTCAGACAGAAAGATGCCAGAGTAGGTAGACCAAGCCTCCACCCTTCATCCCTCACTAAAGGTGACATTGCAGATAAGCCACCTTGTCCTGCCATGCTTCAGCTATTCCATTCGTAAGAAAGAGGGTGAGCCAGGCATGGTGCATGCCTTTAATCCCAGCACTTGGGAGAAAGAGGCAGGTGGATGAAAGTTCAATGTCAGCTTGGTCTATATAAAGTGTTCCAGATCAGCCAGGGCTACATAATGAGACCCTGCCTCAAAAAAGAAGATAAAGAAATGAGCCTTTTCTCTGGAGTCTTTTCAGCTTGGCTCATGTTAGGATCCCGGGCCTCCAGGAACCCCATGAAGAGAAGCCATGGCCAACCTTGCTTAGCCCTCATGCCTTAATCCTGTCCCCGGTCAACACTCGGCGTGGTTACGTGGTTACGTGGTAACGTATAGGCATGTGGTATTCCCTCATTTTCAGATACTCTCCCTCCACAGTTCCTCAGATGATGCTTACTAAAGGAGAAAGCTGGCCACTGCAAGGTACTATCAGCTTTGATCAAGTCAAAAATCCTGGTGTCCCAGGAGAACAAGCCTGGGGGGTGGGAGACAGAGAGAGGGAAAGGGAAGGGGGGAGAAAGAGGGTAAAGGAGAGCGAAGCATGAGTTCTTCAAATTCAGTGACTTCTCACTTGCCTCTTCTTCTGTGTACATGAACCTTCCTTTAGAGCAAAGGACTGCAAGTAGGAAAGGGAAAATATCCATAAAAATGCTCCATAACCCACAGCATCACTAGGGCCATTAAGAGAAGTGAACTGCTTCGCCTGGCCCACAAAACCAGAATTTTTATCTTTTAAAAGGTAGGACAGCTGGGGCTACAGAGAGACCCTGTCTCAAAAAGACTGAAAAAAAAAAAAATAAGGTAGAGATTAGGCAGGCGCTGCAGGCCTTTAATCTCAGCACTTGGGAGGCAGAGGCAGGTGGACCTATGTGAGTTCAAGGCCAGCCTGGTCTACACAGTTCAGCCAGCCAGGGCTTCATGATGAGACCCTGTCTTAAATATAGATTTAAATTTGAGTTGACTTAAGAAAAATATGACCAAAAAAAAGCCAAAAAAGCCACAAGTGATTCACAGATTTGGCAAAAAGCACACAGGTTTGTGAGTGACGCAGGCTGAAGAAACACTATTATATTACACCAAGACATATTTGTGTTCTATTAAATCTATTCTTTTAGGAAAATGTGGGACTATGGGGAAATCAAGCCAGAAAGCTCAAGCTGGATCAGCTCCAAAACTCATCTGAAATGGCTCCTTTTAGAACTTGATCCACTCAGATATCTGTTTGTTTGGCATGGGATATATCTTGCTGAGAATGAGCAGGTCAGCCACATGACCTAGCCATGATGAGTGAAATAATCTTAAAAGATCTTTAAAAATTCTGTGAATTTTGGACCACTAACTATAGTTAAGAATAATCTAGTGTGTCATGCATCCATGTAAAACTGAGTATCAAGAAATTCTTTTTACAACTTCATTCTAAATGTATGTGAGTGTGTATGCATGTACACATGCACGCTTGGGCATGTGATACCACAACACTTTTGTGGAGGTCAGAGGACAATTTTCAGGAGTTGGTTCTCTTTCCAACATGTGATTCCTGGGGATCAAACTCTAGTCATCAGGTGCCAGGTGCACCAGGTACCTTTACCCTCTGAGCCTCTTGGGTGCATTAGATCCCAAGACACACTCTCATTATACACAATAAACTTTGGCACAGCCCATGCTGGTGTCCCTGATAGGAGGGGCTGAGGAGTAGCTCATTTGGCAAGTGTTTGCCTTCCAGTCCCTAGAACCTACATATAAAAGTTTGGCATGGTAGCATGTGCTCAATGCTGGGGAGAAGAGACAGGTGAATCCCTTGGACTCTGGCCAACCTAGTCTACTTGATGAGTTCCAGGCCAGTGAAAGGCCTTGCCTTGAAAAAAAAAACAAAGGACGGGGTACCTGAGAGACCACCTGAGGCTGTGAGACTGTCCTCTGTTCTCCACATGTATCCACACATACATGTACACCTGCACACACACATAATGCTGATGACTGAGCCCCTGATCCACTTTTCTGACCCCATTCCTGGCTCCTACAGGGCAACCTGAACATCTCAGTTCTAAGAGACCAACTTACAAGGCTCACTCACCACCAACTGACAATCTCTGCAAGCAGGAAAGGTCTCCTTTGAAACATTGCAGGCGGGTGCTTTGAAGAAAGGGAAAATCTTTGGTTTTTCTGGCAACCAGCCTTAACCGCCTCCGAAAGGAACCCAAATGGTCTCTAAATGAAAATACTGTGTAAGGCAGACCATAAGCACTTTCCCCTCTCTCTCAAAAAAACTGCAGTCCAGGTCTCCTCTCTTCCTACCTTTCTGTTAGGGAGCCGTTGGTGGTCTGGCCCTGAAGCCAACAGATACAAAGACTGAGTGTGTCCCAGGCTGGCTGACCCCAGCGCCTGTCAGTGGTAGTGTGATTTGAAATCTGCCCCAGGGAGGTTTCTGGTCTAAATCCTTTCCAAAGCCTTTGGGGAATAGATCTGATAATTGGGTCTGGGAAAATGTTTGCAATTTCCTATAATTTGTCAAGGTGTCAATCTTGACCATTCAGATTTGTGAAGATAATTGAAACCAGTTGAATTATCCTAAGTGTATGTTTTAGAACTCACACCAATCACCAGATCACAGATGGGCATTTGAATGTAGCTCGACTCCTGGATGGTTCTACAGGACTCTGGAACCTTCTCTGAACTGTCGGAGAAATCATTATTATTTTGAAACCAAGTCTCATGCAGATTAGTCTCGACTCAAACTCATTATGTAGCTGAGGAATGAGCCTGAACGCCTGATCCTCCTGCCTCCACCTTCCAAGCACTGGGGTTGCGGGTGTGCGCCACTGTACGTGGCTTCAGGGTCTTATACTAAGGCAGAAGCTTGAACACGGTTCTCTCACTGGCTGATTCTTAGAGAGGATCCTTGAAGAAATGAGGAAAACAGCGTAAGAATGCCATGAAATGGGGCTGGTGAGGCGGCTCAGCAGTTAAGAGCACTGGCTGCTTTTGCAGAGGACTCAGGTTCCATTCCCAGCACCTCACATGGCGGCTAACAACCATCAATAACTCCAATTTCAGGGGACCCGACTCCTCTTCTGACACCCACGAGCAGTGTGCGACACTGGTGCACTTACACCCACGCAGGCAAAATACTCATACACATAAAAATGAAAATAGCAAGTTAAATATTAATAAAAGAATACCATGGAGTTTGAGCAGGAGCCGGGCTGGTCTGGAGGGGGAGGAACAAGATGTCCACACACGTGTGTATAATCCCACAGGCTCCTCAGAGGTCCAAGCCAGATAAAGACTATCTTCACAGTCAAAGCTCTGCTGTATTTTTAAGTTGCTTTATTAATGCAAAGTCTGTAAGCCCCAATGCCAGAGAAGCTAATCTTCTCTGCCTTACAAGAGCCGTCAGGTTTTCCTCAAGACTCTCAGTTCAGAGGAGGGAGAACGCTCGACAGCTGGACACTACAGTCGTGTTCCTTCTAATATATGATGAGGCAATCCCCTTTCTTTGGTGGCTTGTTTTGGCTAACACCGAGTGAGACTATGGGTAATGAGGTCATTTGTTTCTCCGCTGGTAGCTGAAAAAACAGTACAGGACAACAAGGAGACACCACTCAGTCATCCCAAGTGCATCCAAGTGGTTTCACAAGACATGCTTTCAGATCCCACTAATGGTATGAAGAACTGGGAACACCAAACAAAGGAAAGCTTACTAGAAAAGCCATGATAGAGTCTGGCTTATGTGTTACCTAATACCCCCAATAAACTTCAAATCTGTCTCTGTCTCTGTCTCTGTCTCTCTCTCTCTCTCACACACACATACACACACAGTATATCAAAAGGTATGTCCTACACAAAATTTAAAAATCCTACTCATCTGGACAAAGAGAAGACATGACGTTTTTTTCCCTAACACTCAGTAATTCTTTATTTAAAATTTACTTGTTCAGATTACTGTGTATTTTCTATTTCCTTAATGATATAGTAATAATATAGTTGTTTTTAATTAATAAAAACAATATATATGCTATTAACTTACATTATTCTAAAATTTGTATTTTGTAAACTTTGGCAGTTCATATAATTTTGGGACCTTTCATTACTTTAAATGCCAAAGAAAATCCTAAATTATAAAAGTATATTTCCTTCACTTCTAATTTTACACATAGGGTTTTAAAAAAAAAGATCTTTTTATGAGCAATCAGTGGAGAGTTAATTTTTAAAGTTCACTAATCTGTAGATTCCACTTTCCTTTATAGCAGAGGATTAAAACTGATGCTTAGCATGCCTCATGTTGATGATAGTGCACTCCTTGTACAGATTCTCCTGTGTATAAACCATCAAAGCCATACACATCGAGGACAGCAGCAGGAGCAGGATTAGGCACGGGTAAACTTCACCTGGAACACAGATTGCTATTGCTCTGTGTGTCTTAAGGACCATTATATACCTGAATACAAAACACACAAAAAAGACTCATTTGGTGATTTTTTTTTTCTCCTTTTAAATGAACCCTTTAAATCGCATGACACATAAACTATTCTTCTCTCTCTCTCTCTCTCTCTCTCTCTCTCTCTCTCTCTCTCTCTCTCTCTCTCTCTCTCTCAAAACAGGGTCTCTCTGCAGCCCCAGCTGTCCTGGAACTCACTAAGTAGACCAGGCTGACCTTGCACTCAGAGAGATCTGCCTGCCTCTGCCTCCTGAGTGCTGGGTTTAAAGGCGTGCACCACCACGCTTGGCCTCCTCTCTTAACATTCAAAAGCTAAATATTCTATGCATCCTCAGCACTTATCAGCCTTGATTTTTCATTTAGTTGGAAAGAGATGGTGCCACATGATCAAAACTATATACACACTTCCCAGTGTTTCCCAGAAGTTACACAAGCACATGCTTCGTCTCTTAAGGAATAATCATAGTCGGAACTGGAAATGGGCGGGAACATCAGCAGTCAGTTCAGACCAAAGAAAATTTTAAATAATTTTCAAAATTTAGCTAATGTTATCCCTTTTTATATATTGTATTTTTATTTTTTATGTGTATGAGTGTATTGCCTGCATGTATTTAAGTACACCTGTGTTGTGCAATGCCTGCAGAAGTCAAAAGATGGCATTGGATCCCCTGGAACGGAAGTTACGGACTGTTGTTAGCCACCATGTGTGTACTGGGGATCGAACCCAAGTCCTCTACAAGAGCAGTCAGTGCTCTTAACCACTGAGCCACCTCTCCAGTCCCGAGTTGATGTTATCCTTTATTCTGTTTAATACCTATTTTGAAAGTGTTGTCCCTATGGGTAGAAGTGGGGTAATAACAGAGATGAATTCCCACACTAAGCCGTACTGCACATTGCAAACAAACTGGATGTTCAACTGCTGGTATTTGAGGGAAGCTCTTCCTCCTCACCCCCGATCTCTTCTCCATTTTGCTACAGGGTCTCAGGGTAGCTCAGGCTAGACCCAAACTCACTATGTAGCCAAGGGTGACCTTAAACTTCTGATCCTCTTGCCTCCAGAGTGCTGGGCTTACAGACATATGCACATGTCCACTTTGTGCGGTGCTGGGGACAGAACTCAGGGCTTTGGACAGGCTAAGCAAGCACTCTACCCAATGCGCTACATCAGCAGACCTAAAGACACCTTTAAAAATGGAAGATGTTTGTCTTAACTTTTGTGTCTTGAAGTCACAGTACCCTGAAAACACAGCCTTTCTCTCTTGAAGTTATTTGTTCAAACTCCCAAGGAGAAAAGTTTTGCTTTAATTGCTTAGGCCATTTCTCTACCATATATGGCCATAAGAAAGTCTGAAATTGGCTGTGGAAAACCTGCTCCTTTTTGTTCCAAGGGTGTATGAAATTTCAGAGAGAGATGAGCAACACTTTACAGAGGGTAACCCCGTGCCCCAGGAGACCACTGTCCACAGCCAGCAGCTTTTTGGCAGAGCGGGACTGCTATGTGCCGCTGTAAGCGCAGCCATCTACCACAATTAGGTAAGGAGCTCCGCAGCCTCTTCTATCACATCCCACTTCCTGCTTTTCCCTGGGGTAGAGGGAGGGGTCCCACAGAAGGAGCCTCCCCACCAGCGTTAAACCAAGATGTTTTCCATGGAACCAAGCTAACAGGCAGGAACAGGAGGAAGGGGTTCCATGGTCAGGGAAGTTTGGAAAATGGAAGGCTAAACAGTGGTCAAATAAATGATTTTCTTTCTTTCCTTTGAAGACAGGGTTTCACTGTATATCTTTGGCTGGTCTGGAACTCACTATGTGGACTAGACTAGCCTCGAACTCACAGAGATCCACCTACCTCTGACTCCTGAGTGCTTAGAAAATCATTTTCTTGTCTACAGGACTCTCCAGAACCTCTCATGGGCTCACTAGCACTGTGTCTATCCCAAGGTCAAGGAGAAGCCTGGTACTTTAATAAAAATTTGTCCTGGTATCCATTTTATTAAACATCAGCTAATGAAAAGGGCAAAAATGGATGTACCAACCAAGTCAGAAAAGGTATCTGTCCACCAGGTGATGGCACTAGCCTGCGGAGGCCGCCAAGGAGGAAAACCCACCCAGTTCTGCTGGGAGGAGGCCCTCTAGTGCAGTGTGCGGGGCTCCCACGAGACTCCTTGACAGCACCGCACACTTGCAAGTGTATAACAGCTCCACTTCATTAAAAAACCGTTAGTATAAAGCTCTGCACGAAAGTCAAGTGGGTCTATGAATAAAATTTCTCCCATCAGTTGGGTATGCTGTGATTTATCCCTGAAACAAGGCTGTCACAGAACCCAAAAGCAGCTTCGGAGGGATGAACACAGGCAGGAGCAACACAGAGCAGGAAGGTGAGGCCTCTGCAGAGGACACGGTGCAGATCACAACAAGAACAATGGACAATGACAACACAATCTTAAGAGTTCTTAGTTCTCTCAGAGATGAACAAGCCACTCTTTCTCCCCAAAAAGGATCCGAGCCTTGGGTTGGTAATGACATCTCACGGGTCTCACATTCAGTAAAGGCGTGGGGCTTCTGAACACAGAATCCCGGCAATTGCTAAAGCTCTGCACGAAAGTCAAGTGGGTCTATGAATAAAATTTCTCTCATCAGTTGGGTATGCTGTGATTTATCCCTGAAACAAGGCTGTCACAGAGCCCAAAAGCAGCTTCGGAGGGATGAACACAGGCAGGAGCAACACTCAGAGCAGGAAGGTGAGGCCTCTGCAGAGGACACGGTGCAGATCACAACAAGAACAATGGACAATGACAACACAATCTTAAGAGTTCTTAGTTCTCTCAGAGATGAACAAGCTACTCTTTCTCCCCAAAAAGGATCCGAGCCTTGAGTTGGTAATGACATCTCACGGGTCTCACATTCAGTAAAGGCGTGGGGCTTCTGAACACAGAATCCCGGCAATTGCTATGCTATGCGATGCAGCTCCCAAGCCTACCCAAGCAGAACGTCTCGTGATAGTCCCATGAGACTGCAGCACACACTGAAGTTTAGGAGGTGGGGGTAGAAGAGCTCAAGGCTCCCAACACCACAGTGAGCAACTGTGTTCTCCAAGGAGCAGGAAAAGAAGCGACAGTCCAGGAGTGTCTGAATAGACAGATTCAGGTGGAGGAGACGACTTCGGGGAGGCAGAGGAAGGAACCAAAGTAGCTTCTTTCCCTGTTGTTTCTCTGCCTAATGACATGGGGGGGGGTAAAGCAACACCCTTCAGAGTAGGTCCACCACACGGAGACGCCAATGACCCGTTATAGGACTGGGTGCACAGAGCACACCTCTGGTAGCCAGGAAGCAGCCAGGCAGGGGAGTCACCACGGAAGAGGAGAGCCACGCAGGCCTGGTCTTATACCTTCTCTGCCCCACCACAGCAGCTCTCTTTCCATGTGGGTTTATTTGAAAAAAGGTTTCCATGGTGCATATGTGTCGATGTTCATAGCACTGGACATCGAGAAGAGCAACAGCCAACATTCACAGAACACGCGCTTTGTGGCCGACACGTTCCACTGTCTTTTTCAGTTCATAACAAATCCGGTGAAGCAAATAGTAATTGTCCTGGTTTTCCAGTTGGGGACACCGAGGCACAGGGTTGAGTAAAGATCTGGGGTCAAACAGATCAGAGGCAATAAAGTGACTTCACTGCCAAGATCACTCGCTTTAGCTGCACTTCCTGTCCACCTCGACACGATAAAGAACAAAGCCTGGACCGGGGCTGGTGGGACGGCTCAGTGGGTAAGTGTGCCTGCCGCCAAGCCCGATGACCTGAGCTTGATCCGCAGAACCCAGGAGGTGGAAGGAGAGAACTGACTCCTACAAGTTGTCTTCTGGCCTAAGCACACCCACATACATACATACACACGTGCACACACATGTATGCCCACAAGTAAATAAATATTAACAAGAATCAAAGCCTGAGCCAACACGAGACACAGTCCTTCCATCAGATCTGTTAGCAGATTTCAGACCCTACTGTGTGGCTCTCAAAGCCTGGACCGGGGCTGGTGGGATGGCTCAGTGGGTAAGTGTGCCTGCCGCCAAGCCCGATGACCTGAGCTTGATCCGCAGAACCCAGGAGGTGGAAGGAGAGAACTGACTCCTACAAGTTGTCTTCTGGCCTAAGCACACCCACATACATACATACACACGTGCACACACATGTATGCCCACAAGTAAATAAATATTAACAAGAATCAAAGCCTGAGCCAACACGAGACACAGTCCTTCCATCAGATCTGTTAGCAGATTTCAGACCCTACTGTGTGCGTGCTGACCTTAACTCCTTCCCTCAGGAAAGAGAGAACTTTCCCTCCAAGAGGTTCCTTTAAAAAACGGGAATGTCAAATGGTTTAGCAATAATTTCAGTATGGTTTTTGTTCTTCGAAATTTAGGATGCTTGGCAAGAGGTGATATCTCTGCTGTTATTTTCTCTGTCAGTCAAACTCAAAACCCAACCAAAAAACTAGCTTATTGTATTCCTGGGGTGGGGGGGGAATCAATGCAGAAAGAGAGCACTGAATTGGCCCATTATTCACTACCTGTTAGGCCAAATGTGCAGAAGCCAGAGAAAAAAGGCACTCATTTATCCTCATTCTGCCCAGTCTGCAGACACTCGGTATCGGATAGATCAAATAATTCCAGGGCCTCGCTGGTGTCACTGATCCACACAGCACCGCCAGACTTCTGAGCCTTTCACCTGACAGTTGTCTTCTTAATGGAAAAACAGAATTCTTTTTTTGGAAAAAAAAATGAAATCAGGGGAGGCGGAAAACACCCCTAGGGACTGCTCACCAGCTTTACTCGCTCAATCAGGAAGCAATTCGTCCAGGTGTCTGTTTTGTTCAATGCAACAGGTCTGGCCAGGACAAGTTGGCAGCAGAATCAGGTTTTGAAGTGGGGCACTCACTCAGACCAAGCCTAGTAACTCTGTCAGGCTAAGTGTCTTTTACAAATCAGAGAATCGTGACAAACTTACACCAAGGTCTTGGTCCAGTTCTTGCTACTCAGGCCACATAGAACTTTGTGGGTAGGTTCAAGTTCAGCTCAATGGCTCAATGATCCTGAGTAACTTTATCTGGCTAAGCTCCTGTTTCTTCATAAGTAAATAGAAAACGCCAATAACTACCATTTCCTGAGTGATCCTATGTGCAAAATACTGCGCTAAGTCCTTAAATAATTTCACTTCACAAATTCACTTAAAATAATGAGCTGTCAGCTGGGGAGATGGCTTAAGTCAGTGCAGTGCTTGCTATGCACGCATGAAGACCTGAGTTTGATCCATAGAACACACATTAAAAAAATCCAGGCAACAGGGTATACACTTGTAATCCCAGCACCGGGGACACAGAGATGAGATCTCCAGGGCTCATTGGCCAGTTTCCCTGGTGAGCTCCAGTCAGGTAGACATCCTGTCTCAAAAATATATGGTGGGTTACCTGAGGAACAATACCCAAGGCTGACTTGTAGCTTACTCCATACACACCCCCACATCCCCACACCCCATAAAATAAAACAGTTCATTACTTCATCCAAGTACCTTATGAAAGGAGCTCACCACAGCTTAGATGCTGCACCGCCCAACGTCCCAGTTGGTCTGTGGTAGATAAGAATTTTAACACTCAAGTCTGTGCTTGGAACAGAATCCCCTCAGCAGAGATGGTGAGCGCCACACTCTTCCTCCCCCACGGGGAGCAGAGGAATACTGCAAGGTGCAGGGACTTCGGCATCTTCACCCCTAACACCAACCTTCCTAACATTAGCAAGGTAGAGCTGTGCCACGTTTTGGTGCTATCTACCATACGCTGAGTCTACCATAAGCTGAGTGAGACCAGCAGGCACCTCAGAAGCCCCGTCTGACAAGAGGAAGAGAGAGCTGACCTTCCCAGTACTGCCATGAGTCCAGGGCTTGCAGCAGCTTCCCTGCCTGGGACGACTGGATGGCTAACAAGCTCCAATTCGCTTCTGCTCTCATCCGGGGCCCATGTACCTTGGCCACCTCACCACACTCCCTGGAGGCAACTTAGTTAGCACATGGTTCCCTGTCTGGAGTGGTGACTCAGCTGCTCCTGACAACATCTGGTCTGTTTCTGTGAGACTCAAAGGGCTGGTGACAGGAATTTCAGGGAACAAAGATGCCCAGGGCTTTGAGATACAGTGTGGAAAGTCAGCTCACGCATGGACCAGGTTGGAGTTTTGATCCATATTCACACATAACTAAGGTTCTTACATGTTGCCCCAGATGGCCTTTGCCATCCTGATGACGAGTTTGGGATGTACGCTAACCAGGAATATGACTGGGGCTCAGTATTTGACTGTTTCTCCTAGGAATCCCAGGACAACCACAGTGCCTGTTCCTTCTCCACTCGATCCCATCCGATGCCTGCAACTTTTTTTGTGTGAATCCTTCTTTTGTTCTAGTCACTAAGGGTAGAACCATGAATCTATGGTCCATGCCTTCAGTAGGTTCCAGCTCTCAGCAATGAGACAGGCAGCAAGTTGGAAGGAACCTCTGGGGCGTGCTATGGCTTAGCTCTGACACGTCCTCCAAGGCTTAGTTCTCAGCGCCGCAGAGATGGGGCATTTGGGAAGTGATTGGATCCTGCAGGCTCTGACCTCATCAAAGATGAATTCATTGGTGGGTTTATGTGATGGGTTATTGGGTCACAGAAACTTAGGAGCTGGGACTTAGTTACAGGGAGTGGGTCCCTGGGGAAGGTGCCTTGCCCTCACACTCCCTTTATCCCCGCTTCCTGGATCCTGGGAGGTGAGCTGCTCTGCTCCACTGTGCCCTCCACTTCGTTACTCGTACTCACACAGACCCAGACACAGTGGAGCCAGATGACAAGGGACTGAAGTCTCTGTAACCAACATCCCAAATCAAGCTGCCCTCCCCGTTTGTTTCTGGCATTCTGACTCAGTGACAGAAAGCTGACCAACCCCACGTATGCAACACAGCTCTGGATCACAGACAGTGACCTTGGTCTGGGAGTAAGGACAAAGAAGTCATTTGAGTTATTAATAATAACTTGCTGTCCCCCTCACAAAACTTCTAGGACTCTGTTCTTTGTAGAGAAGTTTAAGCAAATACAGTGTGCAGGCACCCACGCCTAGTGATTAGCACCAAACCTGGAAGAACAAAGCATACAGATTCGGTACTTAATCAGGGTAAAATCTGGTCAGCCAAATGTAGCCACGATACTGATCACACCAGAGGTTCCAGGGATCTCTCTGTTCCATCCAAACAGAGTGAAAAATGGGACCCATGACGAGCAGGATGCTCTTCCCAGCACTCAGCATTTTATTCAACTTCAGGACTGAACTTATCACCACAATGAAGAATCCTTACGTGTCAACGCCAGAACCCTGCTGGGAAAAAGGCAGGCTTGGATCTTTTGTTCTGTCCCAAATGTGGCTCACAAGCTAGAAGGAAGTGGGTAGTTTCAAATAATATCAAACTGACCCTTGACTCAGCCACTTCCAGTTGTCAAACCACTAGGACTGAAATTTCTTTGCCTGAAGTCAAGTTTTGTACTAAGGGTGTAAATGAGCGACAGAGACCCACAGGTCCCATTTTATCCTCCCATCTGGGAACTACAAGAGGAAATGAAGATGGAAAGGTCTAGCCCCACACCGAGGCAGTCCCACCTGATGGCGTTGCTCTCCTCCGGCAGAGGGCACAGGGGAGCATATTGTACAGAACTGTAACCTCCGGGGCAGTGAGGTTGAGACTCAGACCTGATATAACACAGCTGGAGAATTAAGAGGAGCTCCAAGCCCAGGTCTGACCAATGTGAAGGCCATAGCTGGTTCCTCAGTCTCATGCTCTGCTATAAGAATTTGTAGGACAAAAATGTGGAGTGATGGAGACACAGGATGAGAAGGCAGGAGACTTTCTGAGAAGCCTCTGCTAGGGTCAACAGAGTTAAGGTAGGGGAGTCACCGCTGCTAGGAGAATTCCTTGGCAAGTCATGTGGGCCAGCCCCTGAGGCCCCAGGGAATGGCTATTATCTGGCAGAAGGAAAGGAAAAGAATTGCAGAGAGACAGAAGGTATGTGATAAAAACCAAAGACATTACTACAAAGACAAACGCTTGCTGTGAACCATACCTTGCAGAAACTGGCAAGAAGGCCAGCTTCTGTGTTCAGGGCATTAGGCTAGAATAGAGGCAGACCTCACACAGGTAAGTGGGGAAAAGCAGCCCATGGGATCATTCCAGACTGTTCTATCAAGCTGGAGGACAGGCAGGTCCTGCCAACTGTCTGGGCTCTCTGGGCCCAGTCCAGGGCAGCATCACTGCTTCCACATCAAGGACCATCACGCACTTCTTCCTCCAGGCCGTTGCTGTTTTCTTGTCCCTCTCAGCACCCACTGCCCTAATCCATTCTTCCCCGGGATGCTCAAGGCAAATGCCCTCCTCTCCTCCTCCATCCTCTGTCCTCCTTACTTCACACCCATCTCCTACAGACAATAGCTCACTCCTTAGGACAGAGCTAAGTCAAATCAGGCCTGTTGCCCGCTTTTGTAAATAAAGTTTTATTAGAACACAGCCATCTTTATTCAGGGAGTGGACTCCTATGTGAAAGGCCAAGGATGTTGTTAAAAGTGGAGGACTGATGGGATATTCCTCACTGGGGACGCATCCTCCCCTCCCATACTAATGAGCAGGAAACAGGAAGAGCAGAAGTACGAGGCCTTTTTATGTTCTTATAAAGCCCCAAACACAAAAATACACAATGTACCAGGCAATGCTTCCTTTTCATTGAAACCAAGATCCAATTAAGCATCCTAAATGTTTTTCAAATGATTCCTGGCCTGGATATGTTACATAAAACAGGGCTGAGTGATTCAAACCTGCTGTCTATACAGAGGAGAGGAAAGAAAAATGCCAGCCATTCTGCATCTGTCCGCCAGAATCCTGGGGGAGCTGCTCTCATGACAACCCCACGCCCAGAACCAAGCCCAGTTCCCAGAGTGGGAGTTAAACCAAATAAACCTGGCAGGGATCAGCTCGGGAGAGTCTTGAAATAGCAGCCAGGAATGCACAGGCTCCCTGGATAACTCAGATTACACGGCCTGCCCTTGCCTTTAGTAAAACTACACTGACTGAACCTCTGTTGAATCTAGTTTTCCTCTGAATTGCCAGTAAGTTTTCCGCCTGTGGAAGAAAGTCTGTGGGGAATGTGCCGGGTGTGCAGATTTTACGAAGTGCAGATCCTTGCAGGGGCTGACTGTGCACAGAAGGGAACAGGGACAGGGGGTCCCTAGCACATGTTCAAAAGCCTTTCTTATGGGGCTGGAGAGATGGCCCAGCAGTTAAGAGCCCTGGCTACTCTTGCAGAAGATTCAAGTTAAGTTCCAAGAACACACATGGTGGCTAGCGATGGTCTGTAACTTCAGTTCCAAAAGATCCAACACCCTCTTCTGGCCTCTGTAGGCACTGCATGTACATGGTGCACTGTCACGCATGTGGCTCAAACATTCAGACACATAAAAGAAAAACAAAATCTAAAGTCTTTGTTTTTATTAGCATATATACTGTATGCCATTTTATGTATGTATATAATGTATGTTTTGTGTGTGGTGGTATGTACATATGTGAGAAGGCAGAAGGTGCATCACAGAGGCCAGGAGAGGGCATTGGGTGCCCTAGTCTGTCACTGTCTGCCTTACTCCCTTAAGACAGGGTCTCTCACTAAACCTGGAGCAGGCTGGCCCCATGGGAGCCTCCTGTCTCTGCCTCCCAGAGTGCAGGGGTTATACTGGAGCATGTACAGCCGTGTGAGGCTTTTTATATGG
Source organism: Nannospalax galili (assembly GCF_000622305.1). Taxonomy (NCBI): domain Eukaryota; kingdom Metazoa; phylum Chordata; class Mammalia; order Rodentia; family Spalacidae; genus Nannospalax; species Nannospalax galili. Next base: position 679,698 of record NW_008328488.1, read on the forward strand.
GTGCTGGGGATTTGAACTTAGGTCCCCATGCTTGCACAGCAGATGCTTTCCCCCATAGAGCTATATCCTCAGACCCTATATAATGTATTTTGACAACATTCACCTCTCCTTCTCTTGCCTCCCCACCGCCCCCCACTGACCGCCTCCTCCACCGCCCCCCATTGGCTGCCTCCCTCTTCCCATCTGGTCTTCCCTCTACTTTTGTGTCTTTTAAACTTATTCTGGGATTGGGAGAGACGTGCCCACAGACATACTTCAAGGGTGGGGATCTCCAGTTAAACTAAAGGCATTTGAAATACTTTGATGGAAACAGTCATTCAGTGAAAGCAGGTCTGTGTCAGGTTATGGGACACAAAGCATAGAAGTGACTAGACTCACTGGACGTGCAGAAGGAGAGTCGGGCACTCCAACATATTACATTGAAACACGGCTTCCTCTGTTTCAGTTATTAAACGTTTTAGTAACCAGCAGCACAGACTTGAAAGTCCAAGTGTGTTGAAGTGGAATGTAAATATTTGCTCAAAGCTGTGGGTGTTTGAAAGCAGGCAGTCTTTTTCAAGAGATGTAGAAACATACAACAATTGCTTTTCCCCTACTTATGCTTCAAGTAAAGAAGCAAAGACATCCCTAAGGAGTCCAGATGTAAACGCTGTGGTCATCTTTCCTATTTCAAAGCCATTGGCCCGAGGCTCTCCTTACTTCTAACAGTTTGCTGATCTTCCATCTGCCCAGGAGAGGTCCAGGGAAGGAACCTCTGTGCCCACCACCAATCAGAGTCACTGCAGCAGATGTGGAAATTGCGCTCAGGACAGCTGCCTTTTGATAACAGACACAGAAACTTACTGAAATTTAGCAGGGCCAGGACTTGATCACCACAGAGCTGGCAGGTTCCTGTGCACACTAGATCAGATGCACCCTCCCTTCTGGTATGAGCTTAGTTCTCCATGCTCCTCAGGCAGGCCTCCACTGGGTTATGGACATCACATAGCGCTATGAAAGTTGTTTTTGTCTTGGCTGGCCTGTGGGGACACCAGGTCATGTGTTGCCCAAGGCCAAGTTGCAAGTGATCAAGAGGTCTCAGCAAGGTGCCCAGTGAACCACTAAGGAGCTGCAGAGCACCATCTCACCATTACCCCCATCTCCACTCAGCTCTTCCAACAGGACAGGCATGCACGGATCCTCAGAGGACTCAGTCCAGCAGAGACAGCACTGTGCCCACTTCAGACAGACGTGTACTCACATACCCGCTCCACTTCCAGTCCCTTCCACCCCATGCTCCCTCCGAGCACTCTTAGCCCCTCAACTTCTCCTAGGTAATTCACCTTTAGCTCAGACCTCACTTCTGGATGCTGGGGGAGCTTGTCTGAGGCTGGATCGGCTGCTCCACCCTGAGCACCCTGCAGGCACTTCTTACAGGATTACAGGGTTTTGGCTCAGTATGGTCTGAGCTAAGCCTGTGCTCCAAGCAAAGCATCTGTCACTCACTGGGAAGTCAAGGATCTTACAGCCAATAGTGTTGGCTGCAGTCACCTCCAGATCACAAATATTTGCTGAGCTCTGACCTTGCTTCTAAGGAAATCAAGATTAAAAAACAATAAAGTTGGCAAAATAATGACATCATGAAAGCCAGGGAAGGGACCGTGTTTCACTTCATAGTAGTATGTGATGGGGGAACCCATGGCATTAGTCACAGAAGGTAACTCAGAGGCCATGAGCTTGGGCTGGGGGTGTGGCTCAGGGGTAGCATGTACAAGGCTCTGGATTTGACCCCCAGCACACAAAACAACAAAATGCGCCCCTCCCCCCCCAGACCTATAAACAACAAAAAAAAAAACTTCCCTTTTTGAATGTGGTATTTGTTTTCCAAAATGATGACCTATCAGAAAACAGGCATAGGAATGGCATGCCTATAGCTCCAATTCTTGGGAGGCTGAGGCGGAAGGATCTCAAGTTCCAGGACAGCCTGGGGTGCATAGCTAGACCCTAGATAAAATTTTTTAGAAAGACTCTTCATCCGATCCGCAGCTTTGACTGAACTCCATGCCCCAGCCCTGGTCCTAGGTCCTACACAAGAACTTTTCTTCCTCTGAATGCCATGGATCGGCTGCCCAGGCCATCAGCCAGCATTGCAGGCTTTCTTCACAGCTCCATCTCCAGCAACTTGCACAGTCCCTGACCCAACAGAGGGGCTTCTACTGAGTCTAGTCAAAACCAGCTTGATGCTCCCATGATGGTTACAGGCCTTAAGCCAGCTTTGGAAGATGGAAGTGTACACAGCCTCGTTCAAATCTCAAGGCTGGTTCTTGCCAGTCACATCGTTATGGAAGTTATTCAACTATTCTGAGCCTTAGTTTCTCTACCATTAAAACCAGAGGATATAACTGATACTTCTGGCACTGACAACAGGGACTCAGTACGACCACATATACGAAGCGGCCGAAACACACCTGGCCCACAAGAATAAGTCAGTCACTGGAATTGCCATGGGTACTATTAAGGCAGTCCTTTAACACAGCTCATCCCCTCATCCACCTTAAAATCAGGCTCTAAGGTTATTTATGAGACCAGCATCTATAACAGCTATTGGCAGAGGGTAGGAGGAAAGAGGAGGAAAACGGAAAGGAAGAGAGGAGAAGGAAGGGGAAGGAGAGGAGGAAGGGAGGGGGAGAGGGAGGAAGACGAATTCATGGTAGAACAGGTGGGGTGGCGAGAAGATCGCTTCCTTACAGTCACCACTTTGCATTCTTCTGCCATCAAAAAAGTCCAGTTAAGACGTTAGAGAGATGGCTCAGTGGTTAATAGCACTGGCTGCTCTTGCAGAGGACCGGGGTTCAGTTCCCAGCACCCACATGTGGCTAACAACTGCTAACACAGTCCCTAACTGCAGTTCCAGAGAATCTGATACCTCTTCTGGCCTCTGCAGACATTGCATGGCATGGGTACACTTACATACACACAAGCAAAACATTCATACACATGAAATAAGTAAATACATTTTTAAACAGACCAGCTAAGAAACGAGAGAAGAAAAAGAGCAGCTCAAAGCTTTTCCTAAACACATGTGCTTTCCAGAGAAGTCCCACAGAAACCATGACTGCAAACCATGAAAAACCACGGGCTGGTTAACAGCCAGATGACCTCCTGTTGACTCTATTCCCTGGAGAAGGTCTATTGCCTTAGGGTAGAGAAAGTGGATTCTGTGCATCGGCTCCGCTGACCACGGACAGTCACGCTCCGCGCTGGTCTGGCTGTAAGGTGGGACACAGCAGCACCTCAGTCTTGCTCACACTTGGGCCGGGGCACAGGCTTGTGGTGTTGGACTCTGAGGGCACGTCAGATACCTGTTCAGCAGTCCATTGACTGCCAAAGGCGCTCCTGCGACTGAAAAGGGGTTCCCTTCCTACCCCCGAAACCGTGTGTTGGGATGAGGCTGTGTCCTACTCCAAGTCACCCCACATTGTATAAACGTGGTTCTCCAGGCTGTGCCTTGCCGAGGAGACGTTATCTCACCAGCAGCTTCTGACTCCACTTTGAGGGAGAAGGGAGCATTGCGGCCCTAGGTAGACTCAGAAACGGCCCCATCTGTTAGGCACCACCATCCGGCAGGACTGATACATGTTCCCGGGAACAGAAATGGAGCCACTCTGTAAGTTTACTGAGGAGAACAGAAACTCTGGGGACACATGAGTATATTAAAATCATATCAAGGACACCAGGCCCAAGAACTTACTGGACACACCTGACCAAGGAAAGGGTGACATTGCCACACCTGGACCCCAGAAAGCGATGAAACGTCTAATGCTGCGATGGCATGGCCCCGCACCAACCTGCCATTGATACCTTGTGTGTGTGTGTGTGTGTGTGCGCCCGCACATCCTTGTGGAAGGCTGACAGGCTGAGGGCCTCCTGACTGCCCCTGGACCTTCGACTTGGCTCCCTTCTCGCTGCTGACACAGCCTGCTTGACTGCGGCCCATCCACCTGTTCCCATTTCCTGCTCTAGTTTGGCCTTCCACCTCAGAGCTAAACTCTTCACTGTCAAACCCTGACTGCAGCAGCCCCAGCAGCACCTGCCTCCTGGCCCTGGTCTGGTTCTCTTATCAGTATAGACTTTCTTTAATCACTTCTGAAACCTCTAGAACTCTGCTGCACAGTATTCGTTCTGGAACCCATCTATAAGTACACAGATATATTTACTGTGTGCTGTGTGATGACAGTTAATATTAGTAATTACGATTGGAATAAGCCAGGCGTGGCGTTACATGACTTTAATCCTAGCGCTTGGGGGGCAGAGGCAGGTAGTTCTGAATTCAAGGCCAGCCTGGTCTATACGGTAAGTTTTAGATCAACCAGTGTTGCACAGTGAGAACCACTGAGCCATTCTCTGGCCATGTTCAAAGGTTTTTAGTGAACTCACAGAACTGTGCACCAGTACCACAATCTCACTTTAAAACTTCTTCCATATCAATAAATAACCCCCCCCAAACCCTCCACGTCCATAAGCAATCACTACCCCCCACCTCCAGCCTCAACAAGGCCACTTTTTGTCTCTAGAGACTTGTTTCCTTTCAGCATTCCATAGAATATTTGGTTCTTAAAGATTAAAAGACCATTTTTAAATTGTTACCTTTATATTTGTTCAATCACGCATGCATCCAACACACACTTCTGAACATTCACTCAGTACCAGACAATGCAAGATGCTGGGCATCTTCTTCCAGGGATGGAAAAGACCATTTTTAAATTGTTACCCTTATATTTATTCAATCACGCATGCATCCAACACACACTTCTGAACATTCACTCAGTACCAGAAATTGTTACCTTTATATTTGTTCAATCACGCATGCATCCAACACACACTTCTGAACATTCACTCAGTACCAGCCTCACAGGGTGGGAAGAGACCTAAGATCAGAACACCTGCTTTGCTACAGTCAGAACACGAAGCCTTTTTAAACCATAGTATGAGATGGAACTCATTCCACAAAGCAATACGCAAGCATCTAACAGGCATGGTCACACTGTGCAGTAGAGGGCCTAGAATTTCCCATGGAGACCACACTGACTTCAAACTCACAAAGATCCCCCTGCCTCTGCCTCTCCAGTGCTGGGATTAAAAGCATGCATCACAACGCCTGGCTAAAGATGTATTCATTTTTATTTTATGCATTTGCGTGTTTTGCTCAAGGAGGCCAGGAGAGGATCCGTTGGAGCTGCAGTTGTGAGCCTCCATGTGGGTGCTGGGGACCCCTGGTCCTCTGCAAGAGCAGCAAATGCTTATAACCACTGAGCCATTCTCTGGCCATGTTCAAAGGTTTTTAGTGAACTCACAGAACTGTGCACCAGTACCACAATCTCACTTTAAAACTTCTTCCATATCAATAAATAACCCCCCCCAAACCCTCCACGTCCATAAGCAATCACTACCCCCCACCTCCAGCCTCAACAAGGCCACTTTTTGTCTCTAGAGACTTGTTTCCTTTCAGCATTCCATAGAATATTTGGTTCTTAAAGATTAAAAGACCATTTTTTTTTTTTTTGGTCTTTTTGAGACAGGGTCTCCCTGCAGCCCCAGCTGTCCTGAGCCTTAAAAGACCATTTTTAAATTGTTACCCTTATATTTATTCAATCACGCATGCATCCAACACACACTTCTGAACATTCACTCAGTACCAGACAATGCAAGATGCTGGGCATCTTCTTCCAGGGATGGAGGGTCCTCCTGGAGCTTTTGACATTGTGATGTGCAATGCTGTCATCTACAAAGTTCACACTTGAGAACTGCACAATAAAGTAACAAAAACCACACACAAAAACCCTCAGTGTTTAAAGGAAACTTACAATTTTCTGTTGGCTGAATTCATAGCTATCCTTGGCTACAGGTTGGGAATATTTTGTAAGACACAGAGGCCAATCAAATAACTGCCCAGCTAGAAGGCCAAGTTGTAATTGTGGCACTTGTTAGAGTGAAAACCATTAAAATTTTACCTATTTATTTTTTTATGTGTCTGAGCGTTTTCCCTGTGTATATAAAGTGCACCACATGCATGCATGTAATGTCCACAGAGGCCAGAAGAGAGCATCAAATCCCTGGAACTGGAGTTACAGACATCTGTTAGCCACCATATGGGTACTGAAAACTGGACCCGGGTCCTCTACAAGAGCAGTCAGTGCTCTTAACCACTGAGCCATCTTTCTAGTTCCATAAAAAGGCATTTTTAATGACACTGCAATGACACACTTTCTAAATGCTCAGTGAGCTATTAGCCAGAGATGCCTTGTCAACACCAAGTCACCAGCATGTGGTCATTGAAGGAAGTTACAATTTAGCACATTACAAATTGAGCTTCTTGGGCTGGCAAGAGGGTTCAGTGGGTAAACGCACTTGCCACCGAACTTGACAGCCTGAGTTCGATCCCTAGGACCCATATGGTGGGAAGGAGGGAACTGACTCTTGCAAGTTGTCCTCTGACCTCCAAGTATACACTGTGGTACTATGGTTCATATATCCACATGCCTATATACATACACACCCACAAATAATTACATGTAATACAATTTTCTTAAGAATTCAGTTTCTCAGGGCTGGGGAGACGACTCAGTGAGTAAGAGTGATTGCTATGTAAGCATGAAGATCTGGCTTTAAATGTCCATCATCCAGTTTAAAAAGTCGGGCATGGCTACACCTGGGCCTGGAACCTCAGCACTGTGGACAGGGACAGAGACATAAGGATCTCTGGGGCTTCCTGCCTAGCTCTGGGTTCAGTGAGAGACTCTGTTTTGAGGGCATAAGGCAGAGAGTGATGCACCAGGACACCTTACATCCTCCTCCGTCTTGTACACGTGCAGGCGCACACACACACATACACATACACACACACACACACAGGGTGGGGGGCTCAGTTTCTCATATACACTTAACCCTATTTTGGCTGCTGGATAGCCACATGCCACAGAGAAGCCATGTTAGACTACGCTCACCCCTGCAGAAAGTTCTGCTGGGCAGAGTCCTCTACTAATTACAGACACCTGCCATTACATGACTTTAATCCTAGCGCTTGGGGGGCAGAGGCAGGTAGCTCTGAGTTCAAGGCCAGCCTGGTCTATACGGTAAGTTTCAGATCAACCAGGGTTGCACAGTGAGACCTTGTCTAAAAAATGAAAACATATAGTTGAGTGTGGTGGTGTACACTTTCAGTCCCAATACTAAAGAGACAGGTGGAGCTCTGTGGGATCGAGTCTAGCCTGGTATACCTAGTGAATTCCAGGCCAGTTTTATGGAAATAAATCAATAGCTGGAATAAAAGAACTTGCATTCACCTCAGTCAGGTTACTAAAGTAGGTGAGATCATATAAATTACTGTCACTGAAACCATTAAGCTGTGTGAATTGTTATTCAACAAATTCTACCATTGAGGAAAGGCACAAACCTACTCATTTAGTTCTTCAGAACTGAATTAAAGTTAAATCAATACAGAGGAAGGAGGACCAAAAAGTCTCTTCTTTACCGTCCTCGAAGCCAAAGCCACCCTTTTCGTCATGGAGAAACTGAGGCCCAGGGCAGAGGAGGCACCTAAACGCCAAGCCTCACAGGGTGGGAAGAGACCTAAGATCAGAACACCTGCTTTGCTACAGTCAGAACACGAAGCCTTTTTAAACCATAGTATGAGATGGAACTCATTCCACAAAGCAATACGCAAGCATCTAACAGGCATGGTCACACTGTGCAGTAGAGGGCCTAGAATTTCCCATGGAGACCACACTGACTTCAAACTCACAAAGATCCCCCTGCCTCTGCCTCTCCAGTGCTGGGATTAAAAGCATGCATCACAACGCCTGGCTAAAGATGTATTCATTTTTATTTTATGCATTTGCGTGTTTTGCTCAAGGAGGCCAGGAGAGGATCCGTTGGAGCTGCAGTTGTGAGCCTCCATGTGGGTGCTGGGGACCCCTGGTCCTCTGCAAGAGCAGCAAATGCTTATAACCACTGAGCCATTCTCTGGCCATGTTCAAAGGTTTTTAGTGAACTCACAGAACTGTGCACCAGTACCACAATCTCACTTTAAAACTTCTTCCATATCAATAAATAACCCCCCCCAAACCCTCCACGTCCATAAGCAATCACTACCCCCCACCTCCAGCCTCAACAAGGCCACT
>NW_008328488.1:689085-690208 GCF_000622305.1 Nannospalax galili
AGCCCAATGCCACAGAGAAGCCATGTTAGACTACGCTCACCCCTGCAGAAAGTTCTGCTGGGCAGAGTCCTCTACTAATTACAGACACCTGCCATCTAAAACCACTGCTCCTCCTGGTACCAGGGAGCCACCTACAGCAGATGGAAAATGCTCACGGTAGGCGTTCAAAGCAAGGGGTGAGCCGTGGGTCCCAGTGCCTGGGGTCAAGGGCCTCAAAAGCACTCTGCTTAGCCAAGCTCTTCTGAAAGGTACTTGTGCTAAAGTGTTTGGAGAGACTTCAAGGAATCCAGCCTCCACCTAGGCTGTTTGATGATTTGTGGAGCGTTTCGTGCCAGGTGATCTGAGAGGTTTCTTAATGAGATCAAACAGTTCTGATCGCTGTGCGTCCAGCAGTGGCCACATCCATTGCCAAGATGTAGCAAAACCATACCAACTAATACCCCAAGGCCAGAGCTGTGACATCTCAGCACAGAGTGGGGCTCAGAGTGCCTCCCGCTTCCTTGGGTAGCTTTGTTAATTTAGCTCTGATATTGTCTAAAACCACTGCTCCTCCTGCTACCAGGGAGCCACCTACAGCAGATGGAAAATGCTCACAGTAGGTGTTCGAAGCAAGGGGTGAGCCGTGGGTCCCAGTGCCTGGGGTCAAGGGCCTCAAAAGCACTCTGCTTAGCCAAGCTCTTCTGAAAGGTACTTGTGCTAAAGTGTTTGGAGAGACTTCAAGGAATCCAGCCTCCACCTAGGCTGTTTGATGATTTGTGGAGCGTTTCGTGCCAGGTGATCTGAGAGGTTCCTTAATGAGATCAAACAGTTCTGATCGCTGCGCGTCCAGCAGTGGCCACATCCATTGCCAAGATGTAGCAAAACCATACCAACTAATACCCCAAGGCCAGAGCTGTGACATCTCAGCACAGAGTGGGGCTCAGAGTGCCTCCCGCTTCCTTGGGTAGCTTTGTTAATTTAGCTCTGATATCTGCAACCTACCCAAGGGTGCTTTGGTCAACAGCTCCCAGGAAAAGGACAGAAAGAGTTTTCAAATCCTGGACCTGGGTGCATTAAGATAACCAGAGCGCCTATGGGTGCGTGCGCGCGCGCGTGTGTGTGTGTGTGTGTGTGTGTGTGTGTG